>NC_085018.1:21542003-21653506 GCF_963692335.1 Osmerus eperlanus
CTCTTCCTTCCTCACTTCTGTGGACCCTTTCTGAACCACACACATTCATGATCCGGACGTACGAGACCCAACCCACATCCACACAGCAGAAACATCCATCATCATCATCATCACTCACATCTAGACCCTGACCAACCAGATGATGCACCTCACCTGTAGTCCTGCAGTGTTTAATGGTGTTTCCCCCCCAAGTGTTGGTGTGTATAATAGCCTGGTATAGAGTAGCTTAGTGTGGGTTCTCCACTGATTGTGACGAGGGGGTGAGGGAGGGACTGGGGGGGGGGATAAAGACTTGCCGGTCCCCATGGTGACCCAGATAAATGTGTCATGGGAGGATGTAGGGAATAAAAATGGAAATGAAAAACTGATGACAATGAGGGAAGGGGGGGAAGGGGGGGGGAACACAGTAGGGAGGAGAAAGAAAGATAGAAACAAAAGGAGAGACTGAGGCGGGAGAAGAGGAGAGGAGAAGAGGAGGGAGGAGGAACACCTTGCGCGAGCCTACGCACGGGGAGATGAGGATCGCTTAATGACGGCTAGCTCAATGCCCTACAAAGAAAAGACTCCTCAATCTCTCCCTCCCTCTTCCTCTCCTCTCTCTCTCGCTCTGAGGAATCGGGCTCCTCATTAATTTCCAGCCCCCGTTGGAACACAATGGCAGGATATTAAAGAGCTGAGGGTGTTTAAAAAGTCAGCTCTGCTCTTAAATGGCTGGGGGCTGTGCTCCTCACGCTGGTGTCTCTCCACGCTCCCGTCCCAAGGTCACAGTAAAGCCAGTGCCACTGCACCACTTCTTCTTAGTCTACTGCTCATTCACCGGCACACACTCACACTGTCCTCCATTGGCATTGCCGTGACGACGGCGGAGTAGAATGTGACGCTGTGCCAGCCGGCTACTTTCCAGGTAGCTTGGCCTAAAGAAGGGTGCCGTACGTACGTTGCATGTGTGCGTGCGTGTGTCAGTGTGTCCAAGTGTGTGTGTGTGTGTGTTTACAAAGTGCCCCCTCACTAGTTTGTGCTGGCTGTCGGTGACGTGAGTCTCCTCGAAGGACTCGTCGTGCTTGGTCCAGCTGTAGGAAATGACGAAGGAGATGATTGGCGGGTGGTAGGTGACCTCTGGGCGGGTCCAGCGGACCACGAGGGCGGTCCTGTTGAGATGCTGAACCTTCATGTTGATGGGAGCACTGCTGCACACTGGAGGGAGAGAGAGAGGGAGGGAGAGGGGGAGATGGACAGCGAGAGAGAGCAAGGAGAGAGGGAGACAAAGAGAGACAAAGACAGAAAATGTAATATATAGAGAGAGATGGGGGGAGAGAAAGAGGGAAAGACAGCAATAGAAAGAGCGGGAGAGGGGGGAGAAAGAGAGATGTAGAGAAAGATGTGCGAGAAAGAGAGAGAAGGCGAGAGAGTAAAGGAAAGAGGGAGGGAGAGAGTGAGAGGCAGAAAAACAGAGAAAGGGGGAGTTAATATTAGAGCAGTGAAACAGGTAATGTTGCTCTCCAGATGACCCAAAAGAGCAGCCAAGCCGGGGTCTAATGAGTGGCAGAGGGAGAGAGATGTGAGCCGGGGAGAGCAGGACGTTCTGGGGTGACTGAGCTCCATTCAGATGTGTTATTATATCCGAGGGCCAGTCATGTCATGTGACACATTCAACAGTTGCTCCAGACGCAATGTTTGTCTGAGAGGTAAAATAATATACGAGCTCATATATACCTGCCTTTAGGCCTTTCATCTAACAAGCTTTCCTTCATATCTCCCTATTCCCTAGTCAAACTGCATACCTCCTTTGCCATCTGCTCTAACTGGCACACCTTCTGTGGCCACTAGGTGTCTCTGTTTGACCAGTGTGGGGAGTGCACTCAGTCAAACTGCCTATGGTTGTGGCAGAGTTGCCATAGCGTTACCGTGGTGTTACCATGGCGCCCTGGCCAACCAGTCAGATCCATAGCGCTGTAATCTCTGTTTAGTCATTGGCTGGGAGGAACCCAAATGAGTGAAAACAGCCTAAAGTAGTGGAAGTTTCCCATGAGTGCGGTACCTTGCTTCTCACCCAAACAGGACACGGGCTCCACAGCCCTGAACACAGCATTAATGACGTTGTTATTCCTGTACAATTATGATGAACATTATCGCAAGTGGCATCTTCAAGATGGACAGCCTTCAACACCACTCCTAACAACATTACTGCTGTTATCCTAGAGTCCTTTTGTCAGCTAGCTGTATAATGTGATACTGATTTACTATTCTTGTTGAGATGGAGAATATTCTAATATGCTCGGTGTGACTAAATTGATTAAGTTCTCCATATAGAGGAGGTTTCCCATGAATAACCTGAATAATACGACCATGTGCTTTGGTACAGCTAATGTCATTAGTCACAGTCCTGCATGTGGGAGTCACGGCAACCTGTATGACCTCCACCACTTTAGAGGGTACCTAGTTAGTATCAAGCTGGGCTGGGTAGGCCTGCGTGTGTGTGGTGTGGTTTGTGTGTGTGTATGTGTGGTGTGTGTGTGTGTGGTACGTATCGGTGTGGTCTGAGTTTGCGTTTCCGTTTTCCATTTCAAATCCATATAAACAGTACATATTCTCTTTCTTTTTCCAGCAGTGGAGCTGTGAGGGGCCTTTGGGCTGGGATGTGTGATGGAGAGATCCTGTTATGTCTTTCATCAATGAAAGGAGCCTCCGACAACTACCCACACACTCACATCCAAACACACATGGGACATGGCCCGGTGACACTGACTGATGGAGACCAGACCACAATCACACAGAGAGGAGCACAGGGGAACACATGATATGGGATGCAAGGTGAACATCAGTCTCTCTCCCTCTCCCTTTCTCTCTCTCTCTCCTTTCCTCTCTCTTTCACCTCCTTCTCTTCGTCCGTCCATGTTTTCCTCTCTCTCACCTAATCCCTCTTTCATGTGCCAGAAATGAGAGTGAGGATGTCTCGGAGGGGGAAGTGAAAGGCCGTTTAAGGGAGGAGAGGACGTCTTTTGTCCTGCGGCAGGTTGACCACGTTGACAGATGAAGGGAGACCCTGGCAGAGGCCCCACGGCATGCTGAAAGCTGCTGTTTCAGGGTCCTCATGAAGACCTCTCAGAACATGGCCGCCACGCGCGAAGGGCGACTGCACACGTGCGGCTCCTTGTTCTCATCCCAAATTGGGAGGTTAAAAATACCCTGTTCTCCTAGAAAGGTCCACTTCAATATTTTCATCCAGCTCAGGCCAAATCAATTGGAAAATGGCGTGCGGTCTTAAAAGGCTCTCATAGAGATTGATTCTATTTTTGAGACCATCTTTCCTACAGAGATTAGATGTTTATCTCTAATATGACATTTCATTCGCCGGAATAATGGAGGACATTACTTCAAACCGAGATGACTGGATTGTAATTTCAACCCTTTAGGAGCAAAACACTTGGCCGAACCTACATCTACACCCAGAAACAAGTCCTTTGTTTTGAAGTACTGGTTTGAAATTTGAGCAGGCTATCAAAGCCCTGGTTCCAGCCATCGGCCCCCAATTCCACGGCTCTATTCTTGGAGAGGATGGGAGCAATCACCCACCCCATCCATCCATAGCATTCATCTCTCCATCCATCCATTCCTTCACTCTTACCGTGACAAGGCAATCAATTCTCCATGGTCCAAAATTAAACTAACAATCATTTAATGGATGATGGAGAAATTGCCTAAGCCTGTTTGTAGTGGATTACTGAATTATTTCTGGTGGAGCAAAGGAAATCTAAGGCTGATTACTAAAAGAAAGGGCATTACAGGGCAGCTGGACATCTCTGGTCACAGAGGGCTGGTCACAGGGACGCAAGTGACTCACTAGCCTGGCTCAAACACACCGCACACAAACAAAAATGCTCACTTCATCACGGTGTACCATTGATTCTTTTTCTTTTTTTTGCTGGTTGACATGCTGGTCTAGTGAAAAATGCTTACCAGAAATGTTACCTCTAGGTTTGAATGAGTCTGTATTGATTTGAGCATGTTTTTCATTATTCTACAGGCCACATGTACAAACCGTGCGTGAAAGCAGGCCAGAGAAAAGGCTACAACAAAAGGAAGATATGTGAAGAGGACGCCTGGACTGGGACTCATGTTAGGATTCTCAAACACCCTTCTCCTTTCTTCCCAGGATGGAGGGATGATGTGAGAGTCTCACTGACACCTTCATGTGCATGCGTGTGCAGCACACACACACACACACCTCTACCAACCCACTGTGAGATAATGCAGCATGCTGAGGAGCGGAGTGTATGGGTAGCATATGGCGAGTCTCTCTACAGAGCAATCTGTATGCTGCCTGTCTTCATTCTGCTCTACTCTACTCTGCTCTACTCTACTCTGTTCAGTTATGTTCCTCTCCTCCAGGCCTGACAGATGTGCATAACTGTAGCTTTCAAGGACACACATCATATTTCCTGTGTATACTGTAGGGGTATGTATGTGTGTGTGTTTAAGTATGTGTGTGTATGTATGTGTGTGTGTGAGAGAGACATAGTTTGTGTGTAGGTATGTTTATGTGTGTGTGTAGGTATGTGTGTGTGAGAGAGTGTGTGTTTGCATGTGTAACTTTATTAGGTTTTCTTCTCTCTTTCCAAGGAAAAAGCAGAGAGAGGGAAAGAAGCCCTGCTTGCCTGGGTGACGCAGCCCAGATGATAGCTGACTCTCTGACTGACACACATGTGCATGCACACAGAGACACACGCGCGCACACACACATTCACGCACGCACAGGTGCTGGGCGTGAAGGCAGAGAGAACATGAGGCAGTGGACCCAGTAATGAGGCAGTGGAAGACTGGCCACTGCTGGTCCTCCTACCAGTGTCTGTTCTGTTGTAAACCAACAAAGAGGCTCCAGAAAGCCTCAGACAGACATCCATGTTCAGACTGCACCTCAGGGCTTCAACCACAGCACCAGCTGAAGCCTGTTCATCTGCCTGCAGTGTTACAGATGAAGCAAGTGGCATTAACAAGTTACACATAGATGAATGTTTGACGAGGACGTCAATGTAACGTGGTTCGATAACATACAAACAGCAGCGTGAGAACCGTAAGTAGGCCTACCTTTGGAGGCCTCTGTTCCGTACGGGTTGCCCAGGCTGTCAGTCAGGTCGGGCTGCCAGGCGTCCTTCACAGCGGACTTGTACACGTGTCTGCTGTCCAGACTCTGGAGGGGGCGGAAGTTGCTCCGCAGGTACTCCACTGACTTGACATGATCCTGCTGCTCCGTGGTGAAGATGGAATAGAAAGCCTCCAGCTGGGAACAGACGGACGAACAGACAGGTGGACAGACAGGTGGACAGACAGGCAGACAGACAGGGGGCAGACAGACAGGTGGACAGACAGGTGGACAGACAGGGGGCAGACAAGCAGACAGACAGACAGACAGGGGGCAGACAGACATACAGGGGGCAAACAAGCAGACAGACAGACAGACATACAGGGGGCAGACAGACAGACAGACAGGGGGCAGACAGACATACAGGGGGCAGACAAGCAGACAGACAGACATACAGGGGGCAGACAGACAGAGAAAGACAAGTGACAAGATTAGATTTGTTCAGAGCTATAGTTCAGTGTGGGTTGACGGGGCATTTCAAGACCAGTGCAATCATATTTTTCACACAGGCCCGAAAAAAGTGAGAAAAAAAAAAGTGAGAAAAAAACATCATGTTGTCTGTATCTCTCTGTTTCCAGTAGTTACTCATGACCTAATGTCCTCGCCTGCATACATGTGTAATATGGTGGGGCTGAGCTGGAAGGCTGCGGGCAGACAAGACCACTTAACTATGAGCAGAATACATAATCTGGAGAAAACACACACAAAAACAAAGCTGTCCTGTTTTTCACCCCGATCACTAGGGGGTGGTAATCTGGAAACTGGTTCTAAAGATGATGATGTCCAAGAAGATGAAAGAAAATCTGTCTGTCCGCATCATAAACCAAGGGTTAATGTGGAAAAACTAAGTCGGATGAGTCTGCCTGTGGGTAAAAGCTCTGGATTTAGGGTTAGGAGAAACTCTGACAGAGAATCAGAGAGTGGAGGATAGGAGGAGAGGGAGATAGGGTGACATGCAGGCTATATAGAGATAGGGAGAAGGATCAACTAGGGCTCTGTGTTTGTGTGTGTGTGTTTGTGTGTGTGTGTGTGTGCATTGTGACTGGAGTGAGTAGAGGTTGTGGGAGAAACAAACAGTTGGTATGGTAACAGAGAGTCGAGTGAAAACTGCCCTGTCTGTTCTGGATGTTTACTATGCATGCTGGGAAGGCCCCTACTGTGTGTGTGTGTGGCCTGCCTCTGATCCTGCAGGCTGGGTAGAAAGGCACGCCACACTGCTTCCACCCCACACGAGAGGCCTTACTCCTAAACAACGCCAGGGGACAGGCTGCACTGCATTGTGGATCCACCACCACCCCTGCTGAGAATCTCTGCCTGCGGGGCCCCCAGCACTGGCACACACCAGGGCCCTCATGCCAAGCACCATGGCAGCAATACGGACCTCTTCACCTAATCTCTTAATCAGACAACAATCTGTTAATCCCTAATATGGCAACACCCCCCCGATAAAACAGCTTATTGGGATTGAAATCTCGGTGGGCTCCGGCCGGGGGGGATTGCTGCCTGTGTGGAACTCACAGCAAAACTGAAGAGTCCTAATCCTTATGGCCTCACACGAGCATGCAGCACACACAAACATGACCCTGGCGTGGACAAGCACATCCCCCCGCGACGACGTTGCTAAATCCTGCGGCGGTGGCAACAGGCGTGCTCCCTTGTCACTCAACTGGGAGGGTTGACGTGGACACGCGCGCACGCTCGCTCCCGCAGACGTGAACCTCCAGATGTTACAAATGGAAGCATTTTAGTGGGAGCTGTTGCCACGGAATAGCGGAGCATCGATCTGCTGTAAAAGCCAGCCCCGAGCTATGTCTGTCACTCCCTGTGACCTACTTCCAACACTGATCAAGAACAAAAGACGGAGGGGTTGAGATGGAAGGAGAGAGGGAGAGAGAGAGGGAGAGTGTGGGAGAGAGAGAGAGAGAGAGAGAGAGAGAGAGAGAGAGAGAGAGAGAAGGAGAGAGAAAGAGAGGAACAGGGAGACAGCTAAAGACTAGACAAGATACATTGATGGAGTGCGACTGCTCCGTTTCTCTCTTTCATCTTGCTCAATGAGCTTTTCTATAGAACAGAGCACAGGAAAACGGGCTAACAATGGACTTCAAAGTAGTGTTAAATATATGAAGAAAGACCGGCTAATGTGCACGAGTTCCACATCCTGAGGATAGGAATGTACCTCGCCCAGAGAGAGCAGGGAGGAGGAGGAGGAGGACGGACACTGTGATTTTATGACTCAACACACCCTGTGTTTTTGCATCATCTATTGTGAGCGGGTAGTGCTGTAAGTTCGCTGCCTTTAGGGCAGACACAGACAAAAAATATGTCTTGGACCATCAAAGCCTAGCAGTGCCGTGGAACAGGAATAAAAAACAAACCATCGTATCATCCATACATCACACAGTATTATTCATTGTTGTCGGAATTTGGGGCCAAATCGAATCATCTGAAAGGTCAGACGGGGGAAGGCAGGGCGCGCTGTGTTTCATCTCTCCTCCACGGCTCTGCTCGCTTAGAATTCATGGAACGACTACACACCAACACCCTATTACTTTGCTGAGGCACACCTGCGCCGGCCGACACAAACACACCTTCAACAAACACATTGTTGCCTTTGCAACATGGCAGCAGCTAATCGATGTGCAAGGCAAAATACACTTCAAACACTAAACGTGTCTTTCTCTAAATGCTCATCCTGGTGGGGGATAACTACCCAACACACTCCACCACCTGTGTTTATCACAAGCGATTACAAAGCCGTTTTTTGAAGTTGACCCTGGTGTGTAAGCGTGTCCAAACAGCTGTTCTAAAAAAGTCTAAAATGCGTGTCTGCCTCTCCTGCGCCAGTCATCTTTTGTCTCTAGCTGTGTGTGGACAGCAGGGTCCAGTATCTCTGAGCAGATATTAGCCAGAGAAGGTGTTCATGTATGTGTGTTACCCGGGCCTGTATCAAGGACAAATACCTGGCCCAAGCTGTCTGCTCGCTGTGGCTACAGTGATAAACATGTTCAATTCTGCTTCACTGACCAGCCTGACAAGGATGAAACTTTGTTCCTCGGTTGCACCACTTTACACACACTCGCACACACACGTGCGCGCACGCACACACGCACGCACGCACACACACACACACCCACACACACGCACGCGCACGCACACACCCACACACGCGCGCGCACGCACGCACACACGCACGCACACACACACACACACAGAGACGCACACACACACACACACAGTGATGCGCACACACACACACAGACTCACACATTTTCGAGACTTGTAGATTTACTTCTACTTTGGGCTTTCACCCACAGCACTCTTAAGCAAACTCATTTGGGCAGGGGGAGGGAGGTGGGGAGGGAGGGAGGAGAGGGATGGAGGTGGTGAGGGAAGGAGGTGGGGAGGGAGGGAGGAGAGGGATGGAGGTGGTGAGGGATGGAGGAGAGGGATGGAGGTGGTGAGGGAAGGAGGTGGGGAGGGAGGGAGGTGTTGAGGGATGGAGGGAGGTGGTGAGGGAGGTAGGGAGGTAGGGAGGGAGAGAGAGAGGGGAGGGAGAGAGGGAGGGAAGGAGGGATGGAGGGGGGAGGGAGGGAGAGAGAGATAGAGAGAGAGGGAAGGAGGGAGAGAAAGAGAGAGAGGGAGAGAGGGAGGGAGAGAAAGAGAGAGAGAGGAGGAGGGAGAGAAGAAAGAAAGAAAGAAAGAAAGAAAGAGAGATGGAGCGAGAGAGAGAGAGAGTAGAGAGCAGAGAGTAGAGAGAGAGAGAGGAGAGAGAGAGAGAGAGAGAGTAGCAGAGTCTATGTGAATGAGCTCATCTATCTAGAGCTCCTCCACAGACTCTATCTCCTCTAATCTCTCTCATGCTCTCTCAATCTCTCTTCTTTTTCTTTCTGATATAATGTAGTCTAGGAATATGTAATCTTCTTCTTTCATTACAATCACCCATACCATCCTCCACAAACTCTCATTCCATACTACCTGGATTACTACACTCACTACCCATTTCCCCAATACATAACTATTAATGTGATGTTGTGATGGTGTTGGTGATGGTGGTGGTGATGGTGGGGGTGGGGTTGGTGATGGTGTTGGTGATGGTGGTGGTGGGGGTGGTGTTGGTGATGGTGTTGGTGATGGTGGGGGTGGTGGTGTTGGTGATGGTGGGGGTGGTGTTGGTGATGGTGTTGGTGATGGTGGGGGTGGGGGTGGTGGTGATGGTGTTGGTGATGGTGGGGGTGGTGGTGTTGGTGATGGTGGGGGTGGTGGTGTTGGTGATGGTGTTGGTGATGGTGTTGGTGGGGATGGTGGTGTTGGTGATGGTGTTGGTGATGGTGTTGGTGATGGTGTTGGTGATGGTGTTGGTGATGGTGGGGGTGGGGGTGGTGTTGGTGGTGGTGTTGGTGATGGTGTTGGTGATGGTGTTGGTGAGTGGTGGGGGTGGTGTTGGTGGTGGTGTTGGTGGTGCATGACGAAATGGGTGTTGTCGTAGTGTCTGTGTGCTTCTTACCTGTTTGTAAGACACAAAGACAGGCCTGGAGAAGATGATCCACTCCACCACCCTGCTGCAGGGCGGGGTGGTGAGAGAGCCTGTGTAGCGGTAGTAGCTGGTCAGGGAGGAAGGCAGCAGGTCCCTCAGGATGAACGGCTCCAGGAAGGTTTCTTTCTCTGCGGGGAGCAAACACAGGCACACATCCACCCCTGTCAGGCTCAAGCTCAGTAACACACACGGTTACCCAATGTCACCTCGTCCCCCTGCCTGCACAGCGAGGGCGCGTGATGAGGTCATCCCCGTTTGGGAACATACACGTGCTTTGGAGCATCAGTGATAATGCTCTGCTGTCACAGGGATTTTCTATGAGCGGGTGTTCATGAGTCTCTGCTGGCAAGTGCGGTCAGTGGATCAGTCCCAAGCTAAGACATAAAGCAAAGTCCACTTTGGAGACAGCTTGCTTTACACAGATTCTTCTCTCTAAAGCCAGCCTGGCTGACAGACGAAAACATTGTGGAACTTCTTTCACAAATCCTGCAGTCGAGTCAGCAGTTATCAGCAGATGGCCTGACATCCTCCTTCAAGATGTAGAGCAGCCACCTTGTCCTTAAAATGCGCCCCCCCCCCCCCAAACATCAAGATAGGAGTATTTACAATCACCCAGAAGAAAAAGAAGGGAATCAAAATGTAGTTGATAAAGAACCCTCTGGCCTACATTTCCCACACACAACTAAACACACACAACTAAACTGGGAATCCTATTGAGGAGGGGATGAAAAGGAAGCTTAGTGTGCTAGCGGTTTGCCGGCGCGCTGCATCAGATTTGAAGTGAATGGGAGAGCTTTGAGATTAAGGCTCGTCGCTGGAGGAACGGAGGACACACTGGCTCGCCGTGACGACAGCAGTCAGACAAACGACCCTCAGCCTGGGAGCTAGGCTAGGCTAACTCGCCCATAAGCTGCTTCAGCCTTGAAAAATTAATTGCCAATCACAGTTGACGAGTGTCGAGTCAGTGGAGACCACAAAGCCGCCGCGAGATGCTGAATTAATGTGCTTGTAATTTGGTTCGGCGAGGCACTGGGTGTTCGTTTGAGCCCGGTCACATGACAGTGGTGAGACGGGGACAGTCTGCCAGGCAAACAGAGAGAGTGACACGGCACTGACACAGGAGGCCGTGGAAATGTACATACTACATGCAAGCTCAGGGGCTCTCCGCTGACTGTATACACACAGGGTCCCACGTGAGAACGCCATGTCAACAGAACACACTGTATGTCCGGTGATTGGACCTCTTGAAAGATGGATCTGACATCCTGTTGACTCAGTGCGTGGTTAGGAAGCGGTGGTGGTGGAGAGCTGTCCTCTCCACGCTGGCGCTTGATAACTTATCTGGTCGTCTGCACTTAGCACTACTTCCTTGGGCAGCTAGTGAGAGGATGTTCATGTTTGTATGAAAGATGCAGACCCCTCTTAGGCTGGGATCTTGTCTTGGGCATGTATGTGGTGACTGAGCTTAATCCCACTTTCACAAAAAGGTATCTGACACCAGCACAAACATAGACACCCACAAACACACTCTCACACACACACTCTCACACACACGCCCACATGCACTTCCGTGCACCGTTCTCCAAGTGTGACTTGCGCCAAGCCTGGGTTCCTGCACTCACTGTGTAATTAAATATTGAGACTTGAGTCAGTTACTGAGGAACCGAATGGATGATTACTTGAGCAGACAGCTCTCCTGTTCAGTACTTGCTTAATCTGCTGCAGTAGCCCACGCATATTTTACAATTAAAAGCCCATCCTATGAGCCTCGGGGAACAAACTGAGCCATTGAAAGGGGCTAGGCCTTCTCTGAATTCTCACAGCAAATCTTCCGCTGACACTCTCATTCAAAGAGCTGTTTGTGTGTTTGTATGTGCGTGCGCTTCTGAGAGGACGGGCTCGTGCGTGCGGGAGTTTGTACCTCGTCTTGTTGTGCGCTCCCAAACCGCAGCTCAGTGGGTGTCTGCGAGAATGCTTAATTCAGACCCATAAATCTTGGCTGTACCCCCCAGCCCCCCCCCCCCCCCCTTCCCCAGCCCTCCCCCACTTCCCCAAGCCTGTCCCCTCCCTGCCTCCTCTGTGCGTGGAGGCGACAGAGCTGAAAATACATCTCTGCGCTTGGCGAATGGTAGACAGCGGGAGACAGGCCTGCCTGTCAGCAGGAGAGGGGTGGGGAGGCTGAGGGATGGGGGGATAGGACGGGGGAGGCTGAGGGGGGTGAGTGAGCAGGAGGGGAGGATGAGGGACCCCACAGTCATATCTGTCTCTGATAAAGACAGTGGCATCTCACGCCCCCCGCCCCCCCGCCCCCCCTGCCGCCCCCCCAGGGAGGCTGCTTGGCCCTCTGCACGCCTCCCCCGCCCATCTGCGTGCCGCCTTTCACACTCTCTGTCACTACCTCCCTCCCCGCTTTCCTCTCCTCTGTCAACACACACACTCCCCCCTTTTTCCTCCTGTCGCACTCGGTTCCTCCCTCCTTCCCGCTCATCTGCGGAATCAAAGCGTCCCTCCTTCCCTCCCTCTAATCTCCCGTCTCGCTCCCTCCTTCAAGCCGCCACACTCCCCTGTTCTCTCTGCCACCCCCGCTCCTTTCATTTCTTCTCTCGGGCTCTCCTCTCCTCGCCGCATCCTTCCCTCCCTCCTTCCCTCTCTCCTTCCCTCCTGTGTCACACCCCCTCCCTCCCTCCCCCCATCCCGTCCTCCTCCTCTCCGGTCTCCATCTCTCCACCCAGGCGCAACGGGGGTGCCGTAGCCTTCAGTGCCAACACCTGGCATCACAGAGAGGCAGAGAGCAGGGCACTCGTTAAGACCGGGGAAGTTCAGTCAGTATCCCTGTCCTTAGAACTCATCATCACCATCAATAACAACAGCAGCAGAATAATCATCGTTCTTAAAGCAGACCAGACCAGTTTGGTAGTTGGGAGGACCAGGCTTAAAGAGTTTACCACAGTGGGTTGCCTGTTCACCATCATTCTTCCTCATGTCGCCACAATCCCGCTACCTCACAACGCCAGACCCCCTCTACCTCCCCCAAACCGTGCGTGTGAATGTGAGGCAGGTCTTTTACAGGGCGATTTCACCCCCTGAGCTGAGGGCAACGTTGCTGCTGGCAGGTCTGCGTGCTGGAAGGCATTTGTTCCACAAAGGTCTCATGTAAAATGCAACGAGGCATGCGCTACACACAGACTCAAGGAGCACAAACGCCAGACAAGAGGAGAACCAGCTAGAAAAATCCGAAAATCTAACCAGCCGTCCATCCCAAAGCGCTGCACGAATCGGAGACCGCAAATGAGCTGACCATCTCATCTGTTAACAAAACTAGATTGAAGATGATTGCAGTTGGACGGGTCTTCTGGTGAGATGAATAAAACAGGTTGCCAGTTTGCCGCGTCATTTCACTAAGGCTAAGGCTAACAGTCATGAGACAGTTGCATGAAAACACCATGCCGCAGGGCTCTCTTCAAATTCACAGAACCTCCTCATTACTGTATCAGGACCAGACTCCAGAAATAAATAATACGTCCATTTTTGTGATTTTGTTCTCTTTTTTTTCCCCTCGGTATGACTAATAAATCCGTTGCCCTTCCCCTTTACATGCTGATTGCCTAATGTCTAAGTCACTCACCATGATGCACCACTCCCCTCAGTCCGTGAATGATCGGGTCCACCGCCGGGTTGTCCTTCAGGCCCACCTGAGGTCAGAGGAACACAGAAACAGCACAGACACGTGAGAAGTCGACTTCCGTCCAAAGCCCCCGAACGACTGGCGCACTCTCCCACAGGACAGAAGCTCTCGGCAGCTGTTCGTGGCATCAAGCTATAACAGCACTGGCTATCAAACAGATCACACGCAATGTGAAATTGATGAAGGAACTTGGCATCCGGCGGTCTTTCCCATGAGAGACGGGGTCATGGAGAGGCACGGTGTATCTCAGTGTTTGTTTTGATGTTGTGTGAGAGCCAGAGCGCAGACTGCACCTGTCTAATGCAAGGCACTGCCTTATACCTGGCAGGGCTCCTAACTAATGATGCTCTCAAGAAAGAGAGGCCGACATTGAGTCGCTTGGGTGTGTATGGGTGTGTGTGTGTGTGTATGCGAGACAGAGAGTGAGAAATGGAGGCAACAAGAGTGAGGGAGATAGAGACAGATTGAGAGCTCATATGTAGTGGAGAGAGTGTGTAATTCTGAGAACAAACAGAAGCAATCACAGAGCTCTCAGAGGCCTGTTTGAACTGAGATAGAAGGGTCGAATACAAGATGTCAAAGGTCTCTATCTATTCCTCCTCGACAACACACACACACACTGTTTGTACCTGAATAAGGAGCCTTTCTCAATCACACTTTAATGCTGGTCTCACAAAACACACACAATAACACAGACTACGTGTACAACAACAACATCAAAACAACAAGGTTTCATGAAACCGTGTCGAAAAAAATGCATGAAACATTTGAACATTCAAATGTATTTGATGGAAAACTGCAAGAAAAGAATAGATATATTTTTTTAAAGAATGGGAAATGCTTCAGGCAGTTGATGATATGTTCTACCAGCCGGTCTCTGCAGATGGAGTGTGGACACAATCACTATCATTAGACTTGCGAAAGTGAAGGGGGGAGAGAGAGAAAAAACAATGGCTTTTATATTTTTACCCATTTTGAGAAAAAATTTCTGTTAACATTTTCCTTGATTAGAAAGGTGCCTTGCAAGGTTGGGGTGGGTGAGAAGGGAGTAAAAGGTTTATATGTGTGTGTGTGTCTGTGTGTACTGAATGAAACCGAGTGTGTGTAGGTGTCCTGTAAGACTGAGTGTGTGTATGTGTGTGTAGTATGTAAGGCTGAGTGTGTGTATGTGTGTGAAGTGTGTAAGGCTGAGTGTGTGTGTGTGTGTGTGTGCGTTTAACAAGTACCATTTCGGGACTAGCAGACCAAGTGGTCTACACTCGAATAAAAGGTTTCGAGCACATGCTGTCTCCCATGGCGACCCCTACAACCTATTCTCATCCTTCCTACCCACCCATGGTTCCACTCTGTTCCTCAGTGACCCCACCTAAGCCAGTGTCTCTTCCTCAGCAAGCCCCTTTTAGACCCTCTCTGATATATCACCACCCCCTACAGCCTTCCTCAGGCCCCCGCCATCCCTCGCCCCGCGTGGGCTATCGTAACTCTCCCACAATCCTTTGTATGAAACTTCCTCCGGAAGCCCTGCGCTCGCCACTTCAAAGCAGAGTTTTTAGGGGCAGGTGAGGCAGGATATTGAATCCCTGAGTCAGCGGCAGAGCTCAGGGTTTTATCTGCATGGCTATGGATACAGGACTGAGGCAGTGGAGAGGAAGAGAGGAGGGAGGGAGGGAGGGAGGGAGAGAGAGAGACAGAGAGAGAGAGAGAGAGAGAGAGAGAGAGAATGGAGGACAGCTGGACAGGGGTCAGAGAGATGGAGAGAGGGCTGAAGAAAGAAGGTCGTGAGCACATTCAAATCTGCTGAAAGTGGATTAGTGTTCATCGAAAAAGAAAACCTTCTTGCTTTCAAAGCTCACATATAGTGTCCAGACAATGTTTTGACAATGTTTTTTCACACAGCATTTGTTTCCCCTTCTGACTGAGGGAACGTATAGTTTCATTACTAATGTTTGTCTCTTTATGCCCTGAGGTCCATGGCAGCCATTCCCCGTGTGAAGCCTCAGGGTTACCCATCACCACCTCCGACTCTCCCCTCATCTGTCTCTCCCTCTCTGGTCTTCCTTCATCTCTCTTTCATATATCCTGGATCCCTGCAACAGTACTATTTCAGACTGCAAATACTACTAGACTGCTCTTACCCTTGCATTCAAAGGTCTAGGCAATAAAGGGAAGGATTCACGCCCTGGTCGTTCAAGGAGACTATTAGCTTGTTACTCTGAGACATAGCAGAGCGGAAGAGGTTGAAGGAGGTGGCGCTCGACAAACGAGGACGTCTCTGGGAACACCTGTGCCTGGCGCTCCGACAGAGCGAGCTGAGAGACGGCACAGCCATGCTGCTCTGTCACTGCGCTGGTGCACTTTGGAACCTTTGCGAACAAACATCTATTCACAAGTAAAAATAGCCTCTATAATCAGTTAGTGTGAAGGCAATTACAGCCACGCATCAGCAGCAGAAACAAACCTCTTTTCCGTGATATTTGCTTAAAGAGCGCCGTCTCTTTTATTTGATTTCTGAGGAAGGTGTCATTCTTCAGGCTGAAGGATTCCATGCGGTAACCAGGGCGACTGTCGACAGGGAGGGAGGGGGGGAGACAGAGTGTGCTGCCTCCACCCTTTTCATCAGCGGCTGATGTGAGAGCACCAGGCCATCAGCACCATAACTGTACCCCATAGCATTCCCCCCCCCCCCCCCCCCCCCATCTCCAACTCACCACTCAAACCACTGGACAAACTGGAGCAAAGAATCCTATGTAATGAGTTCTACAGCTGTGTTTCCTTTCTCCTGCAAATTTTCTCTGAACTTGTGAGGTGCCTACAGTGGCTGGGTGGGAAGCAGAGCTGTGACACTTAACATAGCATAGCAGTGTTTCCTATACATTGATTTATTTGTGGCGACCCGCCACAATTAAAAATTGACCGCCACAAATGTATTCACTTGTCTTTTTACATTTTAACATGGCATAATAAACGTTTGATTGTAGAGCTGATTGATTGATTCGCTCAGCCCTTTCTCGCACCGCTCGCGTTCTCTCTCTCTCACTACAACGGACCAAGGGGCAACATCTCTGCTTCCTCCCACTGTACGAGAATGAAGCCAAAATATACCGGATACGGGTGCTGTCTTCTTGCCCTGGTGATGTCATTTGGAGCCAGAGTCTGCGCAGTAGTGATCGGGTGGTGGAGCCATGTTTCAATGTTCAAATAAATCTGATGCAAAAGTTCAAGGTTCCGAAATTCAGGCTGCTCAAATTCGAATGGTGAAATTCAGATCCCCAAAATTTGACTTTCCACTGTTTGTTAGCGCGGTTATCTTTTGAGCCTTTGAAAACACCTGAGTAGAACTGATGACCTCCAGTCTGAATCCTGCTGCCAGGGGGAGCGCGAGGTGGAGCGCGAGGTGGAGCGCGAGGTGGAGCTCGAGGTGGAGCGCGAGGTGGAGCGCGAGGTGGAGCGCGAGGTGGAGCTCGAGGTGGAGCGCGAAGTGGAGCGCGAGGGGGAGCGCGAGGGGGAGCGCGAGGTGGAGCGCGAGGGGGAGCGCGAGGTGGAGCGCGAGGTGGAGCGCGAGGTGGAGCGCGAGGTGGAGCGCGAGGTGGAGCGCGAGGGGGAGCGCGAGGTGGAGCGCGAGGTGGAGCGCGAGGTGGAGCGCGAGGTGGAACGCGAGGTGGAGCGCGAGGTGGAGCGCGAGGTGGAGCTCGAGGTGGAGCGCGAGCGCGAGGTGGAGCGCGAGGTGGAGCGCGCTACAGAGCAGGAATAACTGAGTCAGACAGGGATCCTCTTAGCCCCATCCCTAGCCCTGGATACAAATACATCTGGAGGAATCTGCCTGCCTGCTGAACGCCGGAGCATGTAGGCAGTAAATAAGCCAATAAAAGTGTAATGATAGATGTTACTGGTACAATCTATTTCAATCAGAGGCCCGGCCGTGGAGCGCTGCGAAGGAGGGCCGTAAAAGCGAGCCATGGCCCCCAGGAGCCACGTGGAGGGCTGATGGAGCCAATTTGTCCTGTACGGCAAACCAACATGATTTAATTAATGGGTACCTCTCAGAGATGAGAGAAATCTAATCACGGCGCAAATACACTGCTGTGGGCACCCGCACAGTGCTAAAACAAACACACCGGGGCACACATGAGCCCGCGTGCGCTATCCGCAGACACCCGTCTCCTCTCTCTCCATCTCAGTTTTTTCTCTCTCCGGCTCGTTCTCTGTCTGCTTCTCTCTCTCTCCTGTAGCTCTGCTGAACGAGGACCCTTGGTCGATGGTGTGATCAGGTACATTTGTCCAGGGACAGTGTGGTAAACGGGGCCGGGTGTTGAGGTGTGTGCTGGCACACTGAGGAGAGAGGCTTCAGGGTTATCACCATAGAGGGAGGCCTCCCTTTCTAACAGGATAGCTCCTCTTCACGATAACCACCCCCCAGGGGATGAGTCTGCCTGTCTGGCCTGCCAGAAACTGGCTCCCTGACAATCAGTTTAGAGGCTGACTGTGTGTATGTGTGTGTGTGTGTGTTTGTGTGACTGTCTGTTCCGTGCACTGCACTCTACTGTTGCTATCAGTGCACCATTCAGATACAAGTGCACACACACATTCACACACATACAAACACACACACAAAATCCCAGAACATCAATTCTCCTGCTTTGTGAAGTCTATTAGTAGCGTTGGGGTGTAAATATGAAAGTTGAACACAGTTGTGCACCTACAGAACACAACACATGAATGTGGCCTCCTGTGTGCATCTCCGTGGTTACTGAGTGCAGGGCTGCCATATCACTGAAGCTCAGAGGATGTAAAGGAGACAGAGAATGAAAGAGACAGGACCTCTGGCTCTGTGTGATACGCTGGATCTACAGGATGGTTGCTTTGGACTGGGGCAGACCACAGGACTATGTAAAGGTGTGTGTCTCTGTGTATCTATGTGTGTGTGGGAGAAGGAGAGTATTAAAGGAAAGGTAATGGGCCAAGTAAAAGGCCACTTACACAATCAATGGCATCAAATGAAGTTTTAATCCTGCCAATTCAGAGTGATGGAGCCTCCAATGATCCCTCCCTCCCACTGTCGACTCAATGGACCAGCAGAGGATTAATGCCAGCCGCTTGTTTCCATGGCCCTATCCGCACTTATAAAAATACACCCTGGACACCAGGGTGTATCCACACAGCACTGTAGGCACCCCCTCATCCTCACCATGCAGCCCAGACGGACTCACTGACACAGCCTTTGAAGACACAGACAAGCTTTTGATACTAAAAGGCAGAGGAAAAACGGGAGTCGTCTCGCAGTGCTCCATGTGTGAAAGGTTGACCCAGCCAATCAAGATTCTCTCACCTGAAAGAAGACGGCCATCGCGGCGACGATCCTTTTCTCCCTGATGGCTGCGCTCAGGCTGTCAAAGTCATCCGAGTTGTACATGTATATCTGCATCTGTGAGGGGGAGAGATATATTGGAGACAGAGGGGGAGAGAGAGGGCGGGTGAGGGGGGGCGACAGACATAATGGCAGGGAGGTTGAGGTGAGAGAAGGAGAGAGAGAGAGAAGGAGATAGAGAGGGACAAAGACAGAGTCATTAGCTGTCCGCTTCTCTCGGAACAACTTGTGTCACAATGCCTCTAACTTGAATTCCTCACTGTCCGTGTTTCAAAGCTTAGTACATCTTTAGGATCATTCTTAAAGGATTCCTATCAAAACTCGAACAATCCTGACATAATGCAGTACACACGCTTTTGCCTACACAGCTACACAGCGATGGTCATTCTGAGTCCACTACAAACCCACTGTGGAAAGATGCAGAGATCAAACCTCTCAGGTTCTCTCTCAGTGCTCCACATGAAGTGTCTAGTGAGAGAACCTCATGTCCCTCAGCACAATGAACCTGTATACTATCTCTAAAGATAACAACATCTCATTAACCTCTACTGAGTCAATAAAGATGTTTTTCAACCCACCTCACCCACCTCCACACCTCACCCACCTCACCCACCTCCACACCTCCACACCTCACCCACCTCCACACCTCCACACCTCACCCACCTCACCCACCTCCACACCTCCACACCTCACCCACCTCCACACCTCACCCACCTCCACACCTCCACACCTCACCCACCTCCACACCTCACCCACCTCCACACCTCACCCACCTCCACACCTCACCCACCTCCACACCTCACCCACCTCACCCACCTCCACACCTCACCCACCTCCACACCTCCACACCTCACCCACCTCCACACCTCCACACCTCACCCACCTCCACACCTCACCCACCTCCACACCTCCACACCCCACCCCGCAGAAACGCCCAGTCCAACTCCACCCCACCACACAGAAATCAGGGAGTCAGGTGGCTGAGTGGTGAGGGAATCGGGCTAGTAATCCGAAGGTTGCCAGTTCGATTCCCGGTCATGCCAACTGACGTTGTGTCCTTGGGCAAGGCACTTCACCCTACTTGCCTCGGGGGAATGTCCCTGTACTTACTGTAAGTCGCTCTGGATAAGAGCGTCTGCTAAATGACTAAATGTAAATGTAAATCACCGGCCCTCCTCATCAGTCTTGTTGTCATGGTGATATTGAGCAGCAGGAGTGAGTCATGCACACATCCTCACATAGATGGTGAGAGGAGGATTGAGGACGTTATTCAAGGGTCTTGAGTGAAGAGAACCGCTCGAGTTATCTAAAGTGTTAGCTTGAGATTGGATCAACATGCCATAGAGACGCAGGGGTACACATTGCATCATAATTACTAGAAGCCGTGTTTTATTTTTCGAGTGTGGTGTGTGTCTGTGTGTGTGCACGCGTGGGTTTGAGTGATAGTGTGTGTGATTTCTTTAATACCGTATATTAAACGCCCACAAATGCTACATTATAAAAACAGCAGAAGTATTGGCTAAATACACAGACAGTGGTAAGTATGAGAAAACACCACCCTATAGACACACAGGCCTCGCTCTCTTTGTGTGTGTGTGTATTTGTGTGTAATCGTGTTTGTGTGTGTGTGCACATGTATGTGTGTGTGTGCACATGTGTGTGTGTGTTTACATGCAGGCAGGAGAAGTGCTGTAGGAGACACATTCTTCTCCTGCCAAAACCATTTCCTGGCATTTTCTCACCAGATCAACATCGTCAATATTATTCCAGTTGCATTTTCCACGCTTCTGTAATCCTCATATAAAGCTTCAGCCTCCTTTGATCTATTTGAGAAATAAACACTTCTGTTGCCTCCTAACATAGCCCCTTCAGTGTGTGCTTATGTATTTACAGTGCAGAAAAACTGAACTGTAATGCATTCAATGAAGAGATTCTCTTCAGCCAGACAAGTGCTAATGCTCATAATAGGGAATGCAGGACTGACACACATGCAAATAGACACACATTCAGACATGGTAATACCCACACACGTACACACACACACACACACAGACCTCCAGCTGGGTGAGTGTGGCGACAGCGTTTCATCAAGACCACACTGTGGGGTTGCATGACAGGGTTCTCTATATTCGAACCCCTCTGGATTGAGAGAGATGTGTCGCTGCTCGCTTCATATTCTGACCAGGAGAGCAGAGGCGGAGGAGGAGGGGGGGGGGGTGGGGAGGAGGGAGGGGGGGAGGAGGAGATGGGGGGGAGGAGGAGGAGGGGGAAGAGGAGGAGGAGGGGAGGATGAGAAGGAGGAGGAGGAGGGGGAGGAGGAGGAGGGAGGGGGGGAGGATGAGGGGGAGGAGGAGGAGGGGAGGAGGAGGAGGGGGGGAGGAGGGGGAGGAGGAGGGGAGGAGGGGAGGAGGAGGAGGGGGAAGAGGAGGAGGATGAGGCGCACACCTGCAGCATCTACAAAGCTGCAGTATGAGGCAGGGCCCGGAGACAGGAGACTTGTCAGGGTGTTACGCTCCACATGTGTTTGTATGGAGGTTTTTCTCTCTCTCATTCTGTTGCTGTTAACGTGTATATTTGCACAGGGAGTCACAGAGAAAGCTGGGCCTGTTTTCAGGTGACCTCTTTTTATGCGGACGTGATTGGCATGAAACAAAGGTGATTTACTCTGTATGGTGCACTTAATCTGGAGAGCAGACCAGGATGTGAGCTCATGCAGCTTATCTGCTGCAGATGAGCCTGGCCACCCCACATTCCAACAGATTTCCCTCCAGCATGAAGAGTGCAGGGCCAATCACAACCCTTTCTCTGATTTGAGGTGGATTTAAGACGATGACTGTGCATACGCGCACCTTTATTGCATTTTCATAAAAAGCAAGGATGACGTTTCGTTGCTCTGATTGGGTGTATCTCTCCAATATTATAAAATTACTTCCAAAGGGATTTTGGTCAGTGCCCCTTGGATATCAAAAAAACAAACTGTAAGGTTCCAGATTAACAAACATTTGCAAATTGGTCTGCCGATGGCTATGGTGCACTAGCTTTGCTGCACCGAGTGCAGCAGAGCTAGAGCAGTATCTCTCTCTCTCCCCCCCCCCCCCCCCCCCCCCCCCCCCCCCACACACACACACACACACACACACACACACACACACACACAGAGGTATCCCCAGGTAGGTCACTCCTATATCACACCACTGAAGGACAGACATGACACCCAATGGTCCTGGTCACAGCACCTCCTTTCACTTAGCTGACAGATGACACCTCAGTGTCATCATCATTCTGTCTCTCCTGCAGTTGGTGTCAGGCATTATTTGGGAGCGACACACACACACACACACACACACACACACACACAGGCACACACACACACACATTGGGATACACGTCGACAAACACATTGATGAACACCTACTGAATGTATTGTGTACTCCTCTATAAACAGGGCTTTGCTGGTAAAACCAACAAAGATAAATAAAAGGCGCCATGGGAACATTACTGCGTGAACGCTAAAGGCCTGTAATGTGTCTGTCCCCTCCCTCTCCAGCACTCATAGAAAAGCCTGAACAAATATGGAAAGGCTTTAGGACAGAAAGCAGCTGTGTCCATGCATGTCCAGTGTTTTAATATGTGTGTGTTTGTATAAATATGCGCCTTACTGCCTCACTGACCTGGGGGTAAGTAATGTACTGTCATCTGTTCTTCCCTCTACAGGCAGGGAGAAGGAGAGAGGGGAGAGATAGAGGGACTGAGGTGGAGAGGCAGGTGGAGAGGCAGGGGGAGAGGCAGGGGGAGAAGGAGAGAGGGGAGAGATAGAGGGACTGAGGTGGAGAGGCAGGTGGAGAGGCAGGGGGAGAGGCAGGGGGAGAAGGAGGGGGGGATGGAGAGAGAGGAGGTAAAGAAGAGGCAGATGGAATGGCAGAGGGTGAGAGAGGAAGAGAGAGGGGAGAGAAGGAGAGGGAGAAAGACGAGGGAGGAAGAGGGAGGAGAATAAGTGGAGTGGGAGGGAGAACGAGGAGAACGAGACGGAGAGAGGAAGAGGAAAGGCAGTAGAAGAGAAAGAGAGAAAGAGAGAGAGAGTCAAGCCGTAGGCCTGTTTTTGTTCCCCAGTATGAGAGCACCCCTGCTGCTCCACACTGGGGTCCACTTCGACCCCCTGCAATTACAGCAGCAGCTCAGCTCTGAGCAAGATGGCCACCAGAGAAAACTGGAACCTGTTATCAAAACCAGAGCAGGTCAGGCTCAGGGTCAAGGTCCACAACTAAAAATAGCCCTTTGCACATTGTCTGGGACTGCCCGAGGTGTTATGTCTGTTCTTGTGATAACACACAACAATCCACCGGCCAAAACAATCAACATCTTTCCCTCACACACATCAAAGTTCCCTAAAGAGGATGTGACACGAACCAGTAGTTACAGCCAATCAGCAGCTTCCTGTGTTGTAGGGACCCATGGTGACAGGGCTAGGGAACTGTCTGTGCCTCTGTCCATGTCTAAACAAACACACGTTTTAAACACCTCTCTCAGAACATCATACATGCTGATAAACATCCTATAAACATCCTGATATAATAATAAATCACATAAGCATAACACCAAATGAGTTGTAAGCATCTGTAGTGTACTGTAAAGCATTTAAATGTCTTATTGCTTGACATTTTCCAACTGTTCACTTCAAAAGTTTTTTGATCAGGGATCAGTGATGATAATTGATTTAGTCATGTTCCTTAAAGCGTCAAAAAAACAGCTCATAAGGTGTTATGCATGTGTTTATGATGCATTATAAAGTGTTACTGCATAATTATAAGTGTTACCAATTAGTTTCACACAGAGAACAATTTATCATCCAGGGTCTGGATTTCTCTCAACTTGGGACAGTCTAATTTGCAGGAATTAGGAGCTTAGTGATAACAACTACCTCCGTGGTTAAAACTGTGTAATGAGGTACGTGCAGAAACAGAGCAACTTTCCTCAAAAAGAACCACTGTCCTATTTTTCACCAGCGTTATTTAAATGCATTTGTTCAAAAATATTCCCTCCTCGGCTCCACAACCATAAAAACAAGTTTCTCCTTTCATATCAAATCAAATCAAATTTATTTGTATAGCCCTTTTTACACGCAAGCATGTCACAGAGGGCTTCACATATGCCCATAGAACTGCCCCTCAACCAACCTAAACCCTCAAGGAAGACAAGGAAAAACTCCCAAATCCTTTGTGAACATCATGACAGGGAGTGAGTCTCAGCACGGGTATTTATGGTGTTTCCGTTCTCCGTGTACGGGAGAACAGCCTGAGCACTGCTCGAGGCTGAGTTCACGTTACGGAGCATGACTTCTGCTGCGTAAGCCTCACATCTCTGTGTTCCCTCAGCCCACACAAGCAACTCCCACACGCACCGCTGCGACCGACCTCAAACCCCCCCCCCCCCCCCCCCGCACTCGGACCTCACAACATCACCGTGCTTTACAGCAAAGTGGATTCATATCTGGTGTGAAAGCAGGGAGTCTCGACGTGAATGGTAATGTGATGAATCATTTTGGGGCGATGCACGTGGCATGATCATACATCATGATTCCAGATCCCCGGCCTCTGAGGGAGCGTGGAGACGGAGCAGCGGGTTCTCTCCGTCCCTCACAGGGCTGGGTTTGACTGACACGAGCCGATTATCCAGCTCAACACTTTATCCCTTTAAAACAACAGCCATCACAGTGAAGAGGGGAGATAAACGAATGGCCCAAGTCCCGAGAGACAATTCCTAAAGATTTCCTATCCATCGCCCCGGTCGCCGGCCACACTCAAGTGGATGTTTGCACACATACACACGCAGGTACACACACACATCCTTACACACAAGCACACGGTCACCATCCACCATTCAACACCCTCCATATCATCAAAACCAACATACCCCCTTCCTCCCCCCTCAAGCACACACACACACACGCACAAACACACACAGTCTCCATCCACCATCCAACTCCCTCCATATCAGCAACCGGCCGTATCCTTCATTTGTGTCCAACAACAGCAGGTGTCCTCCTCTCCTTCTGTGTCTCCGCACACCTCCCCTGACCACAAACAAGCCAATTCACAGTAAGTCCCCTCTTTGACAGCGACGACATGACTGCTGGATCAGACACATCAGAAAAACAGTTTATAGACTTTGCTGTGCACTCGGACATGGTGGAAAGATGCGTCTGTGGCTGAGGGCACGTTTGAGACCTGTGGCGCTTGACACTCTTAATATAAATGGTAATAACATTCCACAGAGCCAGGATTGTAGAGCTGGGTCACAGAGCTTCCACAGAGCAAGAGAGTGCAAACATGTAGTGTGTGCATTGTTCTATTCTGTATCACCTGTCTGCCAGACTGAGGAAAACAAAGATGTACCAGGACAACACAATTCACTGTCCATTTTATAAGAATATAACGACGAGAAAGACTAGTGCAGCTGTAGATATAAATGACATGGCATATGCCTTCCAAGAGGGACGTTTCGTAAAAATTAAATTCTGTTGTGACATTGAAAACATAGATTACTAGCACATGTGATAGTGCACAAAAAGACTAAACATAGGGTTATTGAAACGTTCGGAGTCTGACAGTGACATCCAAGTGATTTGCCTGTTGCACTAACCTGGAGGAAGGGAGAATGAACTGTCACTGGCTCAGCATGGATATGGTACAAAGGGGAGAGGGGGGAGGGGTGTCGCTGCATCCCTCCCGAGGTGCAGCGAGGCTGGGGAAGGAGCTGTGGTTCAAGGCCCTGGGAGGTGCCGGATCTGACAGCGAACCACAAGGCTTTGTGGGAACAGACGACTGGATGTACTTCTGTGTCCTTTACAGAGAGCGAATGCTCATCAAAGACTTGTTTTGATGTTGTGTTCTTTACAGCAAGGTAGTCCATAGGGTTTAGGACCTGTGCATTCCAAGTACTCGCAACGGACATTGAAGAAGAAAACGAAAGCTAAAATGTAACAGTTACACTGTTTGCACTAGCTTTCATCTCCCTCAGCACATTGTATTTACAAAAGAGGGCTTAACAGACGAAAGCATAATGTACATTCATGGCTGTGAGATATGCTTAGTGCCAGTGCTGACCTCTAGCAATCCATCTTAAAAACCCAATTGAAATGCATTACATGAGGAATGTTCCCATGTTGGCCCCTGCTTTTTCAATTTCAAGGTATTACTTTTTCATAAAAGCCACGGAAAATATTGCTATTTGCCAAAACAAAGAAAGGTAGCCTGCATCCGCAACAAGATTATTAAAAATGGTATCAAGCCAGCCCAGAACTGGGACAACATCTATTTGCCCTCTAGGTAGCATTGGGCTTTTAAAGAATGGTTGTGTTTTTCGGTGTCATTGAGGACAGGCCCAGGAAATATAACATTATGTTAGGAATCACACGCCTCCCTATCCAGAGGGAGGCCAATCATAAATAAAAGAAAAATAAATAAAAAAGGAAGCCGGCATGGCAGTCATCAGTTATCTCTGAAGGTTTAATGGAATGTAGCTGGTGAAAGAGGGAGGGGGGACTAGGGCAGAGGAGGAGAGAGAGGGATAGTGTAAAGGATAAGAGAACCAATTCACTAAGGCTGGTCTTAAACCCGTAGTATAAAAGACTACTAATCAAATTGCAAGCTACTTTGGGCCCGATGTGTTTAGTCGGTTTCTTGCATTATTTAGTTAGCAAAGCGCTGATGCCACTCTGGCAAGGGTTAGCCTGGCTCTGCAAATGAGCACATACATACAGTATCAACTCCAGGAAAAGAAAATGCCACTGTACAGTAGCTGTGAGGGCTAGTAAGCCACGAGGGGTGCATAATGAGAATGTGTTGGTTAAAACAGACCAAAGCTCAATCGATCAGCTGTGGAAAACTTTGACTCTCACTCCTGCAATGTTCCGGATGCTTTTGGAAGCGTTGTATATTCATATCTGTAATTGTAAGACACACAAATCTACAGTCCAATGGTAGTACATTCGTAGGAAGAGTTTGGCTGTTGAGCATTGCTGCTGTAAATACTCCACTCATTACCTCAGTGCCATGTGATGCTTATTCATTGAATGCAACCCAAAAAAAGCAATCGTTGCGTCGTTGCTAAGTAACTCTGTATTCATTGTTCTGTTCTATCCTAAATCAAATGTGATGAGCAGAGTGTGATTAAATGTGTGAAGGTGAAAGAGTGGCATCAGAGATATCATGATTCTATGTGGTGTCCTCAGCTGGTTATGGTATCTACAGTCCTGTATGTGGTACTTATCTTATGCATTAGAAAGACATGGAACAAGACCCTTGTGATTTACTGGAGAAATGTACATCCAATATCAAACTACAACACCACAACCCTATTCAGAATACATAGGAAATCCATATCACTATAGCCTACACACATATAATAACACCTATGAAAATCCTCCTGACAATCCATCTGATAATTTAGGGCAGTATGCTCTTTCCCATAAGCCAAGGGGTTGATGGGAAATAAAATTCCATTCATCAATGACATACAGTATCTTATCTGTGATACCTGCAGCACACTGTGTGTCTGTCTAGTGTGTTTCTGTGTGTGTGTGTGTGTGTGTGTGTGTGTGTGCGTGTGCGTGTGTGTGTGTGTGTGTGCAGGTGGAGAGAAAGAAGCTGTATGTGTGAGTACATGCATGTGAGAGTGTGTGTGCTATAGGTTTGTGCATGACTGTGTAAACGTAGGAGCGTGATAGCACATCTTTCTGGGCCCCCCATGGCCAGTTAATTTCCAGCGCCTCTCTTATCTAGGCAGGCGGGTAAAAGCATGCAGCGCTCGCAGCGGAGCCTGCACTCATTCCTTCATCCTTTCATCCCACATTTCTCTCCTTTCTTACGCCCAGGCCTAGGAGGATGTGGAAGGCAGGAGGCTTAGCCGGGGAAGAGAGGACAGAACGGATAGTTTAGCGCCTCTGAAAGGGGGGGGGGGGGGGTGCCTCTATCACCTGCCGCAGGGGGTGCAGAGGGCAGGAGGGAGGCGAGACAGTCTGGAACACACCTGAGGTACTTCAGACCGTGTGAGAAGTGTTCACCTTGGCCACGAGGAGTGGCTCGGTTTGGTTTGTTTACTGGTGCTGCTTTCTCTCAGTGTGACGAGCAGGGAAGCGCTTGGATCCAGAGTGTTGTCGAACAGATGCCTGATCTCAGTGAGTCATTGACGAGCCGTAGACGACCCAATTAGAAATCCATGATTCAATCAAAAGATAACTGTCAGTTAGCTGTTGTGATTGGGTATAATACTGCCCATGCAGTTCTAGCTTGTCCTTGTAAAAGCAGCTTGATCCTGAACAGATTGAATAAGGATGACAATAATGAAATTTAGCCTCAAATAAATAGAATAAAAGAAGTCCACATCAAATTTATTTACAAACCATTAAAACTGTTTTCAAGTTTTCCAGAAACCTATTTATTGTGATTTCGGGAATCTGGCATGAGTAATGACTGAGTTTGCCATTTACATCCAGTGCAGTACAAGATGCCATACCACATACTATATTACATACAATTACTATTCAGCATTTTTAAAGACAAATAATCACCTGTCACCAGACATATCTGAGAGAGTGTGAGAGAGAGAGGGAGAGAGAGAGAGAGAGAGAGAGAGAGAGAGAGAGAGAGAGAGAGAGAGAGAGAGAGAGAGAGAGAGAGAGAGAGAGAGAGAGAGAGAGAGAAAGAGAGAGAGATAGAGAAAATAAAGAGAGAGAGCCGTGTCAAATAATCTAACAGAGTTGGCGTTGCCTCTGAGTTACAGTTGGAACAACAAGTACTCTACCTAGCAGTAAATCCAAACACAACATTTGAAACTGGAACTCATTGCACAGTAACTCACTGTTTGTTAAGTGATACTCTGTCCTGTACTGTAATGTGGATATGCTGATGGAGCGCTGCTGCTGGTGCCTGCCTGTGCTTGGCATATTAACCAGCACATTACAGTTAAAACAGCAGGTAGAGACTCAGTGGGCCACTACTTAATCATGCCATTCAAGGGCCTTATTAGGGAACAATTACTAAATGGCAAGGCTTGTAAATCATACATCATTCAGCAGCAGGTCTCCTTGGTGGGGACAGCCGGCCTCATGAGTATTCATGGGAGCGGGGTCCAGAATGTTCTAGGCTGGGGAGGGCAGGCTAGGCCGGGGCCGGGGCCAAGGAGAAGCTGGGCCTCAAAGAGCTTGGGTTCTGACAGTTGAGGAAGGCTGGGGTCTGTTTGTGACAGGCACAGAGAACAGGCCTGTCTCTGTGGACTCCAGACCATGGCTAGCAGCGACATGTTGTCAGCATTCAAGCTGCCTCGCATCACAGAGATATGAGATGCCAGGCTTATCCATTTAACTGTTTTACAGTTCTGTCAATTTCTTACATGTTGTCTTTCTTTCTCTGGCTTGTTCTTTCATTCCACCGTTCCTTATTTTCCAGTCCTGTGAGTAACTTCTCCAGACAGGTCAGGACTTACGCATCATACAACTAAGACTATGTCTACCATACAACTTGTCCTGTTTCCTAAAGGAGGCCTGACAAAAGCAGACTAGCAAGTGTTTGAGCGTCTCACAAGACAACATAGACCACAGCAGTCAACCTCACTTTCTAACCCTGACACCACTGGCTGGAACTACACAATGGGTATTGTTTTCCTGTGTGTGTGTGTGTGTGTATGTGTGTGTGTGTGTGTGTGGTGTGCGTGAGTGTGTGTGAGAGAGAGTGTGTGTATGTGTGTGGAAAAAGTAGGTTGTTGGAAAACAGTGGATACATAAATATTCTCTTTTATGTGAAACATCCGTTTATTTGTTGAGATTCTGGATACAGTAGGTTTGACTGAAGATGTTTCCAAACAACTCCTTATTAGAGTATTTTGGAGTGAATGCCAGGCCGTGCATGCCTACACTCTCCACATTATTTAATTGCTGGCAAAACAAGTAAACTACTGAAGAAATTGTGTGTCATTCAGGGATAGCAGCCTGCAAGTTCGGGTCAGTTAAGGCGGGGGAAGCAGAGAATCAACTATTCAACAAAACCCTAATTACAGAGTAGAGATGAAATTCACAGCTTATGTATGCCATTTTCCTGACCTAACTTGGTTCACTATCCAGTGTTCCCTTCACCAGAATTCCATGAAAAACCGAGAGATTGAAAACATTGAAGGGAAGGTCAGTGGAATAACATACAGACAAAACACTTGAATTCTGTGTTTACAAAATGCTGTGTTTAAAACACTACTATTTCCTCCTAGAACCATTGACAATATAATTTACTTGCTATTGTTCTGGTAGGAAAAAACAGCATCCTATTGATCCGTCCAGCAGTCAATGGTTAAACAGTTTACCCTGCACATTAAATGGTAATGTGCCATCAGTTGGAAAGCTATAATTATGTGTTCAGCTGTCATTAGAGACACATACTCTTAAACACAAACGACCTCAGAACAATTAAGAAAGCTAAAAATAGGAGAGCGTACCAAATTCTCACATCACAACAATAAGAAGTCAAACATCATTGACACTTGTATTCATCCTATAAATTCTCAATGTTGGCGGACATTACCCAATACAATATTCCCACAGTATAAATATATTGCTTTTCTAATAGAAGCTACTGTATTTACAGCACATCAACTTCATTATAAAGATGGGGAGAGAACAGTGCTGTGTGTAACATAAGAGAAACTATACATTACATTCAAACTGCCAATCTCAGTTCAATGAACCAAATGTCAAGTAATACATATTCATCGGTTAGCTGAAACAGCACAGTGAGGACTGACATTTCACTGTTCAAGAGAACAACAGGGGCCACACAGACTTGGCTGAAGGTGTTGGGTGAGCTGGACCCTGAGCCTGTTCAGCCACACAGATAACTCAGGCTTCAGGAGAGAGAACCAGCCCTCACACATCTGTCCATTCATGACTCTCTGGAGACCTGGCCTCTACATAATGTTGTGTCCAATCGATACAGCACAGTGCCCTCTGCTCCATTCTGATGGGAGGATGACTCCCTCCTCCTCCTCTCCCTTTTCATCTCTTTCTGTCTATTCTGTACTCGACGGTTTTCAAGGCTCCTCTCTCCCAGTCTCTCTCTTACCCATCCTGTCTCGCCTTCTCTTCATATCCTTTCCCTTAAGCTGAAGCAGGCAATTAATAATGTGAAAGTTAATTTAAAATAACTCACCAAAGTATGGCTGTATCCTTTATCCGATCTACCTGTATTCATTAAATCCATCACATATTGTAGGTAAAGATAAGTGGATATGGAACACAATTTCAGCTCCGTCCCTCCACTTCCCTCATATGACCCCCCCCACCCCCGTCCCTCCACCCAGCCCCCTCCCAACCCCACAACACACACACACACACTCACCTCCACTGGGAACCTCCTGCCGCTGATGCTGTGTTCAGAGCCCTCGGAGCCGTTGTTCTGGCCCCAGTGGAACTCCACCTTCTCTGCCTTAAACCTCCCAGGCAGGCCTGCTCCCCTCACAAAGTAGTCATCCTTCAGCATGATGGCCACTGAGCGAGGGAGGAGGAGAGAGAGAGAGAAAAGGAGACAGAGAGAGGCAGAGAGGGATAAAGCAAGATAATCAGCATACAGTAGATTGTTGTGTTATTGCACACACACACACACACACAGCATATATAAACACGCCGCATGACTTCATCACGTGGCCTGAGAAGAAGGAGGACATGGTGGATTTGAGGACACTTGGTACTGAGGTTGATCTCTGTCGTGCTCTTTAGGGAGATGTGCTGAATATTACACAAGGCCTTTTTAGAATGTCTTGTTGGCCTCAAAGCCAAGGTCTCAAATGAGGGGCTAATTTGCTTGGCCAAAGATATCTCCCCGACTGCCACAAATTGCCTTTTCAAATCTTTTGTTATGTTTCACACAGTCTTGCTAAAGCAAAGGGAGAACTACAAGAAGTGGGATTTATTCCTATATTCATCAATTGGTTTTTAAAAGTCTTACGTTCAATTAACCAACACGACCTTAAATAACTGCTCCCATTGTCAAAAAGATTTTAGACTCGGATTGAATTTCAGAATCACTTCTATTGCTCCTTTCACTGGAGATTTCTGTCCCATTTAGGATAACCACTCAGGCGAGATGAGTGGCCTGGTTTGCCATCTCAAACGCTTCAGAAAAGTCTGCAACTTGAGAAATATCAAACTAAGTACACCTAGTGCTATGGCTGTCTGATATAGTGGGTATAACATTTCTCAACTTGGAAACTTCTCAGAAGCAGCTGACCCTCCAACAATAGGCTGATTTATTCATTTAGAGGTTTCTTTTTCACTTTAATTTCCTCTTAAAGACATCTGAGATTGGACATGTGTTGATCTGGGCTTTTACAAAGTTGCTGGCAATCTGACGGACATTCAAGTTGTCCGGAAACCGGATCTTTAGATAACATTGAGCTGTTCATTGTGCCTAAGCCTGTGTTTCCCTGGCAGATACCATTCAGCCACGCGATAGCCAACAGTGCTAGTTCACTCTGAAAGATGCTGAGGGATAAAACCTATGCTGGGATAGTAAATATTTAATTTATAAATGTAATTGAATAAATAAATACACCCACAGATGAGTCAGCAGTTCTGTTCTGACCTCAACAAGGGTACGTGCCTAGACGACAACACTCATCTTAATGTTGCTGAACTTTGTAGAAGTATGTTACAGGGGTTCAAATTAACTACTCCAATGGCTTAATTCATTAATCTAGCGATACTTCCCCGTGCGGAAACATTTTTTTAGTAAGAAAGAAAATATGTGTGTGACTAGAAAGTGAGCAAACACCTTTTTAACGGAATGACCTGCATTTCCCCCGACAGTATGCACCTGTCCACAAGACAACACAGGTGTGCAGAAGATTCCTGCTTTTAGTGCCCCAAACGCTAAGCCGTCCACACGTGTGTGTATTACACTATTACACTACTGTAATACACACATCAGCTTGGATCTGTGTCCCCCACAAGGCTGAAAGAAGAACAACTGTTTTCATATTTTCTTGGTTGCCTTTTGTGGATTCAGGGTCCTAATCCCGCATTCAGCACATTGCGAGAGAAGTTAGGCCCCTCGGAGCTTCATTAGTGTTTGGAGTTTTTATTATAGTATAGTTTGTATTAAAAGAAGTAGAGGAATTATATGCTAAGCTCGAAAGACCTTGGATGGCAGAACAAAAACAAAGGCCTTGCATTGTAATAAAGCCTTTATCAATGCAAATATTTCTTCAAGGTCCTAAGTCCTCATGAATTTCTTAAAAGCTTTATTTGATATGATTCTGGAAAGCTCTCCCCTCTTCATCTCCTTTCACTCACCATCCCTCGCTCTCACCCCCACACACACACCCACACACACATAAAATCCCAATAAGCTCTCTCCTCTTGGCCGTGAAACATCTTTAATGGTTTTCTGCTTCAAGGTCGGACAGGTCAGAGTTCAGGTGAGGTTGTTGTCCTGGAGGAAAGCGAGACGACTTTTAAACATTGATTGAGGCCTTATTATGCAGGCATGCTTAGCCTCCCCTTTCAGCTTTACTGCTTCCTTCATCTGCCTCCTCTCCAGGTGATCATTTCACAGATAAAATGCCTAGCTGTCAGTTATAAATAGTGTAGAATGATAAATAATTCATTCCACAACAAGAGGACATTTGTCTTGTTAGCCATGCATTATGTAGCCAGGAGAAGCTGTGCGCTGTGTTCCTCCACAGCTGTTGTTTGGGTTAGCAAACCGGGCTGCTGTGTGTGCTGCACCACAAACGGGATAAACTGTGACACTCTGATAATGTCCTCCAGCCAACCCCCACCCCCGCCCCATGTCACTCCCAAACAGCCTCTTCGGAGCCTGGAGATGTAGCACTGATGTGGGTCTCATCCTCTGACCTCGAGGCCTTGGATTGAGATAGCTAACGCATGACCATCAGAGTCCTCGAGGCGTTCCACACGGGCCAGAGGAGAGCATTTCTCATCCTGAGAGAGCTGGGATCTGGGATCCAGGGTCATGGATTCAGTCCGGAGGGTGTGGAGGGCTTAGAGGGTGGGAGGCTCCCCCTAGCAGATTAAACTGACTTCCATTCCAAACGCGTCGTCCTCTCTGCCGCAAGCCGCTCGTTCACCCTCCAATAGAGGGAGAGCGGTCTGAAAGTAGTACTTACCCATACCCTGATGAGTAACAGAGCAGGGAATGGAATTGGCATTGTTCATCCGTTAGGATGAAGGGCAAATGACTTGCCCGACAAGCTGTTACCACGGAATCCTGCGCCCCCCCCTACTCTCTCTCTCGTTCTCATTCCAGGAACAACTCGACAAGCACAGTCATCCATTCAAAGAGTGGGGTCATTCTATTCTAACCAGGGATATATGGTAACAAATATATTTCCAACTAACAACATTCCGAAAAATACTGAACAAACTAGCTAGCGATTCTCAGTGAAGACAAGGTTTTACTCAGGTCTGCAGAGTGCTCTGATAATAGAACTATTGTCCCTGCTGTGACTCCTGTCAATACTGATGGCTGCCACCTGCGGCCTTCAGTCCCACAAGCATTTAAAGTGCATTTGGAGGCAGAGGGAGAGCACATCCATCTTTGTGACAGAAATATATTGTGAAAAATACCTTTCTTTGATGGAGACAATCCATGATCCAAGGACAGAATGTAGAGACCCCACACAGTGCTGTTACTGGTGGGTAGGTTCTCATCTGCTTCATTTAGTTATAGTTTCAGTAATGTGGCAACTTCCAGTTTTCCATGGAAAAGTTATATTAAAATGTTTTAACATTGTACCAGGTTTCTGTAGGCTGATGTCTCCTTTGCAGACTTTGCACTTGGCTGTACTGCAATGCTTTCTTTGCGCTACTGTATATCTTTTGTTAAAGCATTTTTATTTCCACTCCTCTAAAAACAATTAACTGTACATTGCTGTTCATAACATAATAAAGGTCAAAACAGTGTGGATGACAGGTGGCTGTTTACATTTAGTCATTTAGCAGACGCTCTTATCCAGAGCGACTTGCAGTAAGTACAGGGACATTCCCCCCCGAGGCAAGTAGGGTGCCTTGCAAATGACACAACGTCATTTTGCACATCCAGAATCGAACCGGCAACCTTCTGATGAATAGCCCGATTCCTTAACCACTCAGCCCCCTGACTCTTGACTGCTGTGGAACCTCCTGCTCAGTGACTCACCTGTCTTGCCAGTGTTCTTCATAGAGGTCTTGTTGGAGGACTCATTTTCAAAGCCATCCAGAGTCAATTCCTGGTACTCTGTAGACACCTTGGTGTCCTGGTCAGCTATGTTAATGGGTGACTGGTTTCTCTCTCGGCATTCTGGGTAGGCGGATGCCCAGCCCTCCTCGGGCCCATAAGTACCTGTGACAGACAAGAACAGAAGTCAGTTTCAACGGATACAGTGCTCTTAACACAGAGAAGGACTTTATATAACCCCAAAACACATCCAGCCTTCTATCCAAGAAGGTGAAATGTAACAACTAACAACGTACATTGTCCATGAGCTCAAGGAGAGTGTCTTTGCTACATCTTTGTGTCTTTGTGCGGTTAAAATCCCTTTCCTTCGCACCCTTCCCAAGAACATAGTCACCATTTGGCTGAAGGCGTGTGGATATCGTTTCTGTCGTTCAGCTTGAACTCAGTAACGCCTCGTCAAAAGGAGGGGGGGGGGGGGTAAGTGGAGGGCAGGGTGCGTGGAGATGAGCTCTATCTCTGATGCAGGTGCTGCGTCTGTGCAGCATGGCAGGGCCCAGGGCCAGAGCATGCACTCGCTGTAGCACTGAGTCAGAGAGACGGCCAGGGCTGAAATGTCACCACCATCACCCGGCAGGGGGGGGGGGGGGGGGGGGGGGGGTTAGGTAGCGTAGGAGTTCTAGTTGCTCACGCTTCTTGATACAGACGCGAGGCCAACCCGGGAGGCTGTCCACAGAGTGAGGTCGTAGTCACCTGACCGACAAGCCACCAAGACACGACGGTGCAGTGGGCGTCTTTGTCAGGTCAACTGAAGCTTCACACTCCAGTGGAGAGGAAATGATTTGTCGCTAACACCCCAAGACACCACTCATAGAGGAAAACAAACAACTAAAAAAAAAACAGCTCAAGTCCTCAACAGCACAACAAACACATGCACTCCGGACTCCCACGGAATCAGCCAACAACGTTTGACCCAAAATCCAAATGCGTCTAAAACGGGATACCTTGATGGTTTAGGGTTTATGTATGCAAATCTCTGATTGTCTCCTCTTTGGCCTTTTCACCCTGTCACCTTGCCTTCTCCTCTAAATATGACGTCCTTCAGAGGCAGAGCCTGCCGGCTGTCCTCCGTGGTAACAGGGAGGAGCTAGTCTTTTCCCCCATCTCCTCACACTGGGGCTAAAGTGCAGGCCTAATTGAAAGCAATACCCAGCTCTCGGGTTTTAAAATGAATTTGTCTATGATTACTCATGCCCTGCGCGTGTCCGGAGCGTTTGGTAATGTCTATTTCATTGAATTAGGAAGCATCCTCTCTTCCTACCCCCCCATCCTTGCCTTCGGGCGGGTATCGATTGGAGAGGTCTGGATTGCATCTAGCAGAGCAAGGGCTCCAGCTTCAGGCTGCCATGTCTGGTAATGAATGCAGTGGAGGGCCAGTGTGAGGCCATTAGTCATTGGTTTAATGCAGCTAATGTGTGCAGAGAGCTGGGGTACGGAGAGGTGAGCCAGAGCGTGCAAGCAGAGTACCTTTATGTGAATGAGAAAACCAATAACCGCAGACTCACCTACTCCGATGCATGAGGCACCTCAGACTCCAAGACATCAAAACCTTAAACGTCATTATTGCCTTTTTTTTTTTAAAGAAAGCCTCCAGGGCAAATAAATCAACAAACAGTTATACAGTACTGTAGAAACATATTCAAGATAGCGCATGTATGTATGCACAGAGTTTCAGTTTGCTCACACAGTGCTAAATTATAGAAGCTAGCCGGAGGCGGCACTCTCTCCTTTAGTGTTCCCATGTGCATTCACCTCTGGTTCCTCCTGAGTGGAATAAGTCCAGCCGGCCACCTGGTGTCACATCAACATTTCTCCCCCCTCTGACCCTGCGTAGCAGGATCGATATATTGCAATTTCCCTCGGTTCACTTAAGGGAGCCATCGGGGTGGAAGACTGTCACCCTGTTCCTGCAAACGAGGGCTAACGACGCTAACAACACGCTGCCGATTAGCGAGCACGGGAGGCGCTGGGGTGCTGATGGGCTTGCGATGCTGGAGCTGAAAGGAGGTGTCTTGTGACGCCGCATCACCATGCTCCTCAGGTCTTTCATGGGAAAAATATGGTTTGTTTGCGAATCAACCCTTGTAGAATTCATTCTGACAGGATACACACCGAGCTCACATTGTTGAATTCATTGAAATAAATTACTGTGGTCTGCTGAAATTACGATTGTGCAGTTTATTTGTACTGTATGCACTAACAGGAAAATACATAATTGTTGTATTATTTTAAGACTGACTAGCCTTAGAGCCAATCACGTGTTCGTGACCTGGAGTCAGAATCGAGTTGCGTCTTCCTTTCCAAATATTATTTTCTGTTTTCCACAGCCAATTGTCCGCGAATCTCAGGAGAGTGTGTGCATTTATATCGGTGAATTATTAACACAGTAAATACACCTTTACGTGCTCTTGCCCTCAAGGGAGTGCAAGGCTTTTCAGTCAATTAGGAGCTATTTCTTCAACAGCCACTGTGCTTAAGACCTTGTGAAAAGCCTGGCACATTCCAATTTGCTGCATAAACAAAACCCTGATTGTGTGTTGAGGCTGACTAAAGAGCACAATTATGGAACGCTTGCTCAAAGACAGAGTTGTTACACAAACATAAACACACCTTAGGGGAAATTTGTTTTTTGAAAGAATCTGACATTCTCTGAGGACATTAACAAAACCAGCAAATGGTCTGGAGGAAAGAGAATAATATAACTAACAGCACCTAAACAGGAAACTGCAAGATAAATATTTGAAGTCGTAACACGGTAACTTAAAAAATGTGTGTGAAAATGACAGGGGGACTTCCAAATGCTGCCCTTACTGGCGAATCCTGTTGGATTCTCAAACCCTCTTTTCCGGATGCTCTAAGGTCCTCTCCCAGGGCCACAATTCCATCAAGATTAGGGGGAAATGACAGAAATCAATGTGCTGAGAAGCCTGCTGGTATTTCAGGGATCTTGGCTTTTCCAGTAGAGTCACTCAAGGTATTATGTGTAATCTCCCAGTACAGCTATCCCTCTCAATCCCCCCCTCCACCGGCACTGTCCCAGGTACTGCTGCACCCTCTCTGTCAGTAAACAATCACCATAAACTGTTCCGGGTTCTTCCTTCAGTCAGGATTGAGCACATCCCCCTAGAAGTGTACAATGCACAAGTAGAGGACAGATGGACGGAAGAGTAATAAGAGGAGAGAGAAGGTAAAGTGAAAAGAGAAGAGGGAGAGAAGTGGGGATGGGTAACTAAAGGTCGCCAGGAAAATAATTGGCTTTGAGCATTAACAGAAATACAGTCCTCCATACTGTATGTCCTAATCACAACCAAGTTATTTCTGTCTCGCTATAAGCAGCTATTAGGCAATAAGCAGTGGCAATACATCAGCGTATAGCCAGAGAAAATGGCTAATATGCAATAACCATTGGCAATGTTCTGTCCAAAAACCGATAGCTCCCATCGGCTCCACTTAATAGGTAAACCAGGGAGAGGCAGCAGCATAATCACTAGCGAAGGACAATGAAACAACATCAGCAGGGTAATTAAAAACATACGTTTGATGTCCCTCAAAAGAAACTGCCAGGAATTATTGAGAATTTCAATGCCTGCTGCAAGGCCAGTGTAACTCTGGAGCATGTCAACAGTGTTCAGGCAGAAGGCAGTCTCTCAACACCTCGGCCGCATGCCTCTCACCTCCATCACACATCTCACAGCAACTAATCATTAAGACCGGGCTACTGTATGTCCTTGAATCATTCAATTAAGGGGCAGATTTAACAATGAAAGTCTCACCTTGTGGTGGAGAGTGGAGTTGGAAGGGGCTAAACCCATCTCCCCTGACGGCAGAAATGAGCCTGATCCAGCCTGTAGCTGCCTCCAAACCCTCTCTCCTCACCTTGAGTGGAGGGGCACTCCCTTTCCTCTACCACCGGGATGTGTTAGTCAGTCCAGAGGACATCACACAGTCAAATGGGATGTCTGTCTGCCTGCCATGTCACTCAGACATAATTAGGCGAGTCAGGTGTGTGTGTGTGTGTGTGTGTGTATGTGTGTGTGTGAGAGAGGAAGAGAAAGATAGAATGTGTGCGTGTGTGTGGGTGGGTTAGAGAGTGTGTGTGAGTGGGGGGTGGGTGTGTGTGGGATGGAGGGAGGGAGATATTATGGTATGTGTGTGTATGAGAGTGTGTGTGGACATGTGAGTATGTTTGTGTAAAAGGTTCTGAGAATTAGAGATACACGCAGAGAGAGAGACAGAGAGAGAGAGAGAGAGAGAGAGAGAGAGAGAGAGAGAGAGACAAAGGGAGGGAAGGAGAGAGACCGAAATGCGTGTGTGTGTGTGTTTGTTCAGTTAAGCGCCAGCAGGCCTCTGGCCATTGGCGTCTTTCTGTGACAAGGCCCTTCAGCGTGTGAAGACACTGTCAAAGCCTGTTTCACAGCTGTCCCTGCACTACACAAACATACTTATAGATTTAAAACACACACACACAATCGTGAGTGCAAACACATGGAGGCACACACAGACCGGATATTCAGAGATTTACTGTCCTCTTCTTTGTCACAAAACATTTTCAAGCTTATCTTTCAAGAGAAATGTCTGACACAAACACACACATGTACACTATGCACACACACACATGTACACTATGCACACACACACACATGTGCACTATGCACGCACTCACGTGGCACAAATACTTACAGTAACTTCAATATCCAGGCCCATGTTACCTTCCCCTTGTCAATCTCCTTTCAACAACGATCGTCTTCAAAACCATAGTCCTGAACACGCCCCTCAACTGAGCATGAACAGATTGAAAAACAACCCAAACACACACACACACAGAAGCACGAACACACACACACACAAATACTAGGGTGGACGCACACACGCAAAGATCACACCTCCTTCACACTGTGTTATTTTCAACACCCCTTTTACACCCCATAACCCTCTGGCCAGACCTGTCTCTTAGATACATCTCTCAAGGACAAACGGACCAACCAAGCCTGAGGCCTAACAACACAAGGAAACAACAAGGATTTACTCCCTCTAGATTTATTGGGTGTGCTCAAGCCTTCGGCGAGAGCACAACCTTTGTTCTCTCACATATATATTATTATTATTATTTTTATTTATTTTTGCCCCCCTAAAACTCAGTCAATATTTGGCCTACATAGACAACGTAGGTGTCAAAAGTTTCGTCTTGGTAGCGATTGAGTTGCTTCTATTGGAATTTAGGTTCCGTTGTATGGTTTAAGTGGAAATTAAGTTTTTGTGGCGAAAAGTGAAGCCAACGGTGGCTAATTTGCTAGCCACAGTCACTGACGTTACTAACGTCACTACGTCACTAACGTCACGAAAACACGCGTGACTACCTTTGGCAGAACATTCGTTTCGCATCTGTTAACTTGGGAGATAGCTAGGCTAACTATAGCTTTACTGGAAGGCAGCTGCAGAAACGCCACAAGCAAAGAGGCCAGGGTGATAACTATTTATTACTTTGTGATATGACACACAATTGTGATGTGTAATGTACAGTATAAGCTGATATTATTAAGGAAGTACATCTACTTTCGGAAACAGTAGTCTACTATTTCACTGACGTATTAGCATCATGACATTAGCCTGTGTTGCCCGGGCAACACATACTACAGTAGTCTATGATGTAGCGTTATCTGTTTTCAATCGTTAAAATAAACATTCCTCACATATATATTTTCGTTGTAGGATTTATTCTGACATTAGTAAACGATTTGTTGGTGAAATTACCATTACCTGTGGTTTCAAACCAGTGTTGCTCACTGCAACGCTGTAGCCTACGCGAGACACACTACAAAAACATCTACAGTACACAGCTGTTTAGGAAATCAAACGGCGACAGAACATGTTCGGCACTCCCCTTACTTAAATCAAAAGTCTCTGACCACTAACCTGAACTTCATTGCCACAGCCTAAACTTTGTCAATCTGTTCATGAAAATAATTAATTTCAGCCTAAACCTTACAACGGAACGTTAAATCGAATTCAACCAACGCAATCGCTACCAAGACGAACACAGTAGTCTAGTACTGTACCGTAGTAGAATTTACCGGGGCAGCTTCTCCACACAGGGCTATATCGCATTTTGCCTTGTTACTGACAATGATCGCTACCAGTGAGCTTTTTATGAATGAGCGATTTTCCACTAAATAAATGTCAAGCTTATTTACGTTTTTGAGGGCATTTTTTCAGTTAGCAGATGGTACTGTTTGAATCGCGATTCCATCTTCTACTGCCGGTAACGTCGTAGAATAATCTTCAAAGGGGGTTCTTTATTCATGAATGAATGCAATATGAGTAGGCTAAATGCCTGAAAATATCATGAGAAGGGAAAACTTAAAAGGACGTTTAAGTCATAGAGATTAGGTCAATTTTTACACCGGTCTGCCAAATGTATTCGTTGATTCAGCTATGAGGCTGCCTCTTGCAGGGGAAATGAGAAGACATCATATTTCATTCTACACTTAACTCGTATTTTGAGTTGTAAATGAGCAGCAAAAAAAAGATGCTTTTAAATCTATGTAATCTTTATAAATAATAAGTAGGCCCTATGCATTTTTAGATAAAATATACAGAAATATCAGTTGTAAAAATGGCATTAAAATCCTTGTACAACCGACACAAGCAAGCACACCCTACAATTTCCCCAGAAATTGTACCCTCTCTAGTTCTCTCTACTCCACCACTCTGGAGGACTGAAAACAGTCAAAATGCACAAATCAACGCGTGTTACGGGCCTCATGATTGTGGATGCTAATAATCGATGAATGAGAGCATCACTGTAACGACTTCCTCAAATGACTTCAGTATCCGAATTTAAAATGTGTGTCATCTATCCAGACTGCTCAATATTCAGTTCCGAGCTTAGGACTGGGGCTGGGGATGGGGCTGGGGCTGGGGATGGGGCTGGGGATGAGTTTTAGGCCAAGAAAATAAGGGATAAAATGGGAAGAAAACACAGAAAGAAAAGCTAAAAAGAAAATAAAAATCTAAAAACTGTAGAGAAGCTAAAAGCGACAGAAACGCTAAAAACAAAAGAGAAAATAAAGGACAAGAAGACAAAAGAGACAAAATGAGAAGGAAAGTAAAGAACATAAAAAAGATGACATGAGGAGAGAGAGAAAGGGGAGGGGGAAAGAAAAGCAGAGAAGAGTGGAGACAACGAGAGTGGGATGTTGAGAGGGAACCAAACATTGTAGCTGCTAGCGATGCTATTCTTGTTTTTCTGTGGTTGTCTCATGTTCTTGTGGGTAAATACTGAATGAGTCATTTATTGGATAGAAAATGTCACTGCTACGTATATTCACTGTTCAAGGAGAATTGTCGTTTATCTGCTGAAGCTTCCTGTCACTGTGTTTGAATCGGGCTGCTTTTTATCATCTCTGTACGATCATAAATTGTTCAAATATTTTCCAAGGATATGTAAAGGTCCTTGTTTTATTTTTGCTAGCCATCACATGATTTCTACGTTTATAAAATCATAAGGATGGTGTTGTTGATGAGAATGGCAATTCAGATAAGGATGACCGTGAAGATAATAACAGTGATCACGATGATAAATATGGGGAAGAAGGATAATAAAATCAGAAGGACACTTCTCATTAGTCTTCCATTTGTGTGTGATTGCGTTGTGGTTGGTTGTTAATATCGACAGCCCGTTATCTTGTTTAGATTGGTAAATAAAGAGTCCCATTACGTCTGGGAAGCACCGAAGGGGACCCCCTCTGGTGCAAGCCCCAGCCTCGCCTCAGATCTGCACCTTGACATGGCTCTCTCTGCCCCTCTCTGCCTCTCTCTGCCTCTCTGATATGAGTGCTGATAAGCCTCTACTGCATGACGGGAGAAAAAGGCATTCTGGGAGGAAGGAATCGAACAGAAGGTCACGCTACTGACATCACACACACAGAGAGACAGGTCAGACAAAAGGCCATGGCAAAGAAGTCTGGGTACCTGTGATCTGTCCGCAGGCAGCCCAGCATGAGAAGCTGACCTTCCTATCTGTCTCGGCAACACCTGCTCTGTGTGTGTCTGGGTGTGTGTGTGTGTGTGTGTCGGTGTGTGCCGGTATATGCATGTGCATTTACACGTGTGTGGGCTGTTTCAGGCATGAGGGATTATGTGCATTGTCAAAAAAAACCCTCAGGGCTTTTTCACAGCATCAAATCCGTTTGTCCTTGTTTGTGATTACATTTAAAAGTATTCCAGTATTGTGGTTTTTGTAACATTCCACATTGTTTCAGTATTTGGTTTGCTGTGGTTGAAGGATGATGAAATCCCCTTGAGGAAAAAGGGAGAAATCTACTTGTAGCAATACTTCAAAGGGTTTAAGTGAGTTACAAGACGCTGATGAAACAGGGGACAGGAGGGAGGTGGGCAACATGACAACAAACCTCAAGCCCCGTCGTGGCCAAGGTAAGACCACACCTCTACAACAACAAACACAGAGATCTAAAGTTTGGGGTGATTTAAAGTCATCGCCACTTTGATACCCTCCAATCACAACGCTGCAACATACTGCACTGCACCATGCTACGCCTCCCTTACTGCAGTTTACAGTCGTACCTGTCCATGAAATGAGACAGTATGGCTTTACAGCCATCAGATTACAACAGAGCTACATATAAATAACAGGAAATTGGCAGAATTTAATCAGAGAGAATAACACTCATCACTAGTTGTTAAAATCCGCCAGTAATTGGTGTAAGTGAGCCTCCATAGCTCCACCCTTTCGTTTCATCTCAGTCGTACATTATTTGTTATTTCTCTCTCTCTTTCTCTCTCTCTTTATTTATCAAGTTAACCTGCTTTCCCCATAGCAACCACACATTTTACAATAATCTGAGCTCCCTGGTTTCATCTTGCAACTCTTGCAATTTGGTTATAACTCCAGAAGGGGCTTCTAAATCATGTTGATGTCATGTTTCTTCCTGATTCCTGAGCCAAAGAGAGGCCTGACAAAGTGCTCGCCGGTTGGGCTGAGGGGATGAAGACATGAGAGATAATGGCTCATCTGTCAAGGAGACACCTTTTGTTGTCTTACCTGGCACCCTAACAAAGGACAAACATGAAGACGGTAGTAGCCTACTAGCATGCACATAGAGTAGTCTCACATTTTCTCCTTCATGCACACACGTGCTCATACACACAGAGACACACAAAAGCGCTCGGACGCGCTAAAACACAATCACACCAACCGCAGTTCCTCTTTCCAACCTCTTCAAATATCCATTTAAATCTGGCTAGTCTCCTCTCATTCCTTAACCTGTCCTTTCCTGGAGGCGTGGAGGGGGAGGGGGGGAGGTGTAGGAGGATACGTGGGGGAAGGAGCGGGGGGAGAGGGCAGGAGCAGGCAAAATTGCCTCCCCTCTGGCTCCCTCCGTCGTGGCGTCCTGGGCCCTCTCTCAGGGGAGTCCTCACCCTCTGTTTCCAGCCCGAGTCCTCATCCGAGCCGTCAGCGCACCCCTATCAGCTAGTCACACAGAGAGGAGAGGAGAGAGAGCTCGAGCCAGTTGTCCCTATTGATTCTAAGTGATTCTAATTAAAAGATACAAGCTGCTTTAGATTCCAAAGTCATTCCGTTCTGGCCAGTCCTCCTGCTCCTCCTCCAGCTCCTGCTGCTCTGTAAGCGTTGCTTGATATTCCGGGGCGGCTGTTGTGTTCCTCTGGACAGGCTGAGAAGCAGCCTGTTGTTTTTTTCCCTCCCCCGCTATGCTGAGCTTTGTATCGATGACGGGAATAAATCCATCCAAGGGCAGAGCTTCCAACCCCATCTGCCTGCTAAGGCTGGGATGAGCCCTCTAAGCCTGGGCCCCCATTACTGCTCCTGGTGCTCATCCCCCCCAGCCACCAGGAGACCTCGACACCACTGATGACAGTCAATAGTCCTCGTCCATGCTAACTGTGACCTCTGCTCATGTGGCAGGACAGTGTGTGTCTATGTGAATGTCCGTGTGCGTGCATGTGTGTGTTTATGTGAGTCTCCTGGACCTGTGTGCGTGTGAGCTTGTGTGTGTGTGAGCATGTGTGTGTGTGTGAGCATGTGTGTGTGTGAGCATGTGTGTGTGTGTGTGTGTGTGTGTGAGCATGTGTGTGTGTGTGTGTGTGTGTGTGTGTGTGTGTGTGTGTGTGCATGTGAGCATGTGTGTGTGTGTCTCCCAGACCTGAGCAGGTGGGTTATGAGTCACAAAGTTAATTATAGCCGCATACTAAAAAAAAGTGGGCAGTTCATTAACTGGATCGTGATTTCAATATCAGAATGGGCTGAGGTTATTACATTGTGACCGACCTCAAGGCAGGGCTTACCAAGCTCATGGAATATGCACCTCTACTCTGCTGGTATGATGCAAGATGTCTCTATCACATGCTTGTGAATATTACACAGTGGGCATCATATTTATGAAAGTAAAACTACACAATTCCACTTGCTTGTTATAGCTACATGGATCTAAAGCTCCTGGGAGGTGAAGTCATTCCATGAGTGAGGAGGGCTCATCTGAGCCTGTGCTGGTGGGTAAAAGGGCAGATTGAGATGTGATAAATGAGGGCAGGAAGACCGCCCCTAAAATGGCCCATAAGCTGACTTCATTGATTTTTGGCCCAAGTGAATGCCCTCCAGAGATAACACAGTTATTACCTGTGTCAAACGGGTCTTCAACCAAAACTCCCCATTTTCATCCCTCAACGCCAGAGCCTAGTTACCTGGATCATGTACGGATGGTGTGTCAGGGCTCAATATGGTTCAAGTAAGATTAATGGAATGCCGATGGCAAACGGTTTGTATTTTCATCACTTAATCCCACGTGACAATCACTTTGTGAAACAAAGAGGGTCAAGGAAGACATATTTTAATGGTCAGAAGCAATGACTGAAATGAACATGATTACAGATGTGCGTAGTGACATTTTACAGTTGATACAATATGGCTGGTATTTCCAACGTATATTCGCTTTGCCATCATTCATATTTCACTATCACCATATGGCGGATCCGTGGAGAGGAAATGAGATCAGGAACAGTTAACCTCCGAGAGGGAATAGATGTGAAGACAGTGAGCGAAACAGACAACAGGCAGGAAACAAACAAATGAAGAAACTGCGGTCGTTCAGACTGGTGTTTGAGCACCTCTCAGCACACTACGCACACAAGCAGACACAGTCACATCAATTCAATTCTCATATTCCATTTAATTTCATTCATGCGGAGACAGCCGACGAGGCACTTCCTGTCTTCCCGTTTGAGACAAAGAGCACTTCCTCTGGCATGAACCTACCAGAGCTTTCCACTGAGCCATTCTTGCAACTCCATCAACACAGCACTGCATCCTTCCCTATCCACACAACCTTTACCCCCCCAGAACACATTCCATAAATCAACACCAGCAGCAAACAATGTTACAATCATCTAATAATGGATTGCACCTTTCACTAGGGGATGCGCAATCCATTAAAATTCAATTTAGCTCTGCACTTATTTCTCCAAACAAGTAAAAGTGCCAGTCATCATTTTGTGCGGGGAGCGACTTGGGCACTCCCGGGCCTGGGAGATTGATGAGAGGAGAGATTAACACTTCATTTTCGACGCCACTGGAGATACCATGACCGTAATGAGATAAATGGACTGAGGAGAGAGTCAGAACGAGGGGAAAAGATTTTAAAAAAAAGAGAGAGAGAGACAGAGAGAGAGAGAGAGAGAGAGAGAGAGAGAGAGAGAGAGAGAGAGAGAGAGAGAGAGCAAAAGGCCAAAGGACTGTGAGGTGTGATTCGGTGAGGTGGACCTCAGACTGGTTTTGAGGCCTAGGGGCATGAACCAAACAGAGAGAGAGAGAGAGGAAGAAGGAGAGCAAGACAGGCACATCCATTACAAGCGAATCACGTTGAAGTCTCCGCGTCATTTATCAGTGCTAACACTTCCCTAGCATTCCAGAGGGTTTCAGTCAGTACTCCTGGCCCACGTCACCTAGCTAACTTGCCAAGGCTAGTCTGACTAACGGCTCACCTAATCCGCTAAATACCATAAAATACCAGAAACTGCAAAGGGGATTTCACATAAATCAAGGTTCATACATTTGTTCCTGCAGCATATAGAGGAATATGTGTGTCTGCCCTTTATAGCTACTGTGGCTAGTAACATGTTTCCTTTAAGTGTCTGTGGGTGTGGCACTCATCTAGTCTGAAATGTCAAAAGGAACGCCCTGCGGAGGGCTAAACGGGGGTGCGGCGTTAAATACCGCCCCCACATAATTACTATGGGGGTAGTGTTGCATTCAAGTAGGTCCCCTTCCCCCTCTTTATGGTGTGAAACAGGGTCTTTATGAAGCAGCCCTCCATCTCCTGCAGGATACTGACATTCAAAATACCATACGTCATTCCTATGGACTAGATGGGTACTAGCGTATGTACCTCGCTTCTCCTCGATGCATCACATAGGCCCAGAGGGATGCTCTGACAACGCGCAACTAGAAAACACATTTTGAGGTATTTTATTTTAAAGCCACAACGAAGCATCCAAATCAATTCTTGCCAACTGTTTGAACTAGCATGTCAGAGCTTGTGCTGTGCGCTTCTGGGAGACGCTGTGTTCGGTGTGCTGAGAAACATGGGATGAGACTCAAAAGACACAAGGATGCCGGGTGTGCTGGGAGTTCTTCAGCACATACAATATGTTCAACCCTGTTCCTGAAGAGCTCCCATCCTGTAGGTTTCCAGTCCAACCCCTTATCCAGCACACCTGATTCTAATCATTACCTGGTCACCTAGGGAGTCAGGTGGCTGAGCGGTTAGGGAAGCGGGCTAGTATGGGGTTGGAGTGAATACCTACAGAGAAGGAGGGTGGATCTCCAGGAGCGGGACTGGATCGCCCGGCAGTATAATCATGTGTTGATGCCTGCAGCCGCATTGAACGTGTGTTTACAAAAACACACCACTTCATTGTTCTTCTTCGCTTTCTCTGTTACAGAGAGATGAGAGACTTCACTTATGTATCTGGCACACTTATGGTAATTAACCTCTCATGGGATTAGGGAAGTGCTAGAGGAGAGGATGAAATGATGAAGGGAAGAGACAAAGAAAGCCAGAAGAAAAGGTGGGGGTGGAGAAGAGAATGAAAAAGAAAGGGAGACCACGGCTGAGGGATTTGAGCTACAAATTAAGCTTGACTGTCAGGTAAAAAGTGCTCCGGGTCTTTGTGTTGTCAGTCTGTCTGCGGGACAGATCTGACAACACAAAGGCAGCCAGGCCAGCCGTCAGGTGGACGCGACGCTCCAATGCCAGGACCTCAAATGCCACATCCATAATCTGCCTGCCAATTCTCATCAAACTCACCTCCCTGTCTCTGTCTGACACGCTCCTCCCAATCGAGCCTCTGACAGGACAACCTCGGCATCAGTCCACCAACTAGCGAGCTCAAAGATAATGTTCTTGTCACTTTCCAGCTTTTCAGAAAGCTTCCCCTTGAAGGGATTGCAGCAGAGGGTTAACTCCTGCTAACCTTCCCAGATTTGATTCTTTGAAGTTTCTTCTTTTCCCTTGAAGGCTATGTTTAAGACAAATTAAGAATATCATACATATACATTCATTAAAGATGTGGAGAAAAAGCAATTGTGCATTTTTCTGTAACTAGTCAGGGAGTCAGGTGGCTGAGCGGTTAGGGAATCGGGCTAGTAATCCGAAGGTTGCCAGTTCGATTCCCGGTCATGCCAACTGACGTTGTGTCCTTGGGCAAGGCACTTCACCCTACTTGCCTCGGGGGAATGTCCCTGTACTTACTGTAAGTCGCTCTGGATAAGAGCGTCTGCTAAATGACTAAATGTAAATGTAACTATAGAGTCTCTGATATGGTAATTAAGAGGTTTGGTGAGGTCTGATAACACACTGTGTATAGCAGTGTGTCTCCCTCCTGCTGTCTTTGTCTTATATATAATATATACATTTAAATAAATGATATGAGACAAAGACGGAAAGAAAGACAGAAAGAATCTGAAGGCGGAACTAAATGACTGACACAGTTACAGACTGTGTGAACAAATGAACCAGATAGTCGGAGATGCACACTCTCCTTTCATTCTCGATTCATTCGGACAGTGATGCCCTCCACTCCCTTCCACCCCCCCACCCCCTTTCAGGGTGAAGACAGCCTTGTCCTGCTACCCAAGCCTGCCTGTCCCCTGTTAGGTCAGACTGTACCGCTACTCTCTGCTAAATGGAGTTCTTTACGTCCCTCTGACCCTGGGCAGGAATCCCATTTGGAGAGTCAGGGCCCAGTAAGAGGGAATCAGACACCTTCATTATGTCTCCGTCACAGTGGCTAGGGCTAGCTCCACTTTATGAAACACAGGAAACTGCCGACACACACACATCCACACGCACGCCCACACAGACACACCCACATCCACACACAGACATAGACATCAACACACACAGACATATCCATGAATGCATACACACACATACATACATACACACACACACGTACGCACAAGCACACACTCGTACACATGCACACGCACACAATGGCAGGCCTAAACACACAGACACACACTTCATGGCTCGCATGCACACACACCAACACAGAGCTCCAGCTCTTTCTCATCTCCAGACCTAGCTTAATTAATTTTCTGCTTGGCAATTCTTTAGCCATGATGACAGGATCCCAGACGCTAGAAACACGGGAGGATACCCCCCAAAACACACACACCACCACACACACACAGACACGCACACACACACACACAAACAAGTGCGAGCACACACACATTCTTTTACACCTTCTCTGAGGCGTGAAAGCAATTCAGAACAGAAAATGGAAGACAGGGAAAGCTATGCATCTTGCATCTTGTGGGGTATGTATGTTTATAGTGGGCTATGGTTGATGGGTGTCAAAGTGTCCTTGTACAGTACGTCTATTTAAGCAGAATGACAGAAAGTGACAACCGCAAGACTGGGCAAAGTTTGCTAAAAGGAAAACATCCACTACTCACAGAATCAATGAGTTTTTATGAGAAACCTCACTCCAAAAAGGCTCGAGCTGAAGGTCAACAGCTGCGTGCGGTTCTTTCACCCTCGTTGGGTATCACTGCAATAAGTGTCAGGTGTAAAAGTATGAAAAAGCTTCGACATTCAGAGCCCAAAGGTTCCAGGATGCACAAAGAAAAAGGTATTTTACACACAAGGTAAAAGGAGTACAGCCATACAGTACCTGTACTTACATAGTGTTTATATGCCAAAAAAGGCCATAAAGCATTCACTGCCTAAAACACATTTACTATGTTATTCACAAGAAATATCTAGAAATGTATGTGAATTTGTGAAGTCCGTCCTCCAGTCCCATCATGCTTTGTGTCGAGGTGTGAGGGGTAAGAACACAGGAAATAGGAGGTGCTCCCAGAAGATATGTGCTGTGACCGTGACTGTGTCACGCCTAATTAGCTCTCATGGTGATGGGTTTAATTAAGCATGCTCTCGTGTTCTGACCAGACAGGGGCTGGAAAAAGGGAGAGAAAGATAGGAGGAGGGAGAGAGAGAGAGAGAGAGAGAGAGAGAGAGAGAGAGAGAGAGGGAGAGAGAGAGAGAGAGAGAGAGAGAGAGAGAGAGAGAGAGAGAGAGAGAGAGAGAGAGAGAGAGAGAGAGAGGGGGATATAAAGAGAGAAACAGTTGCATATTTCTCAACATCTCTATCATAAACTCCTTTTGTGGAAAGTATCATATAAAAACCCTTTTGGAATCACACTTTGGCTCCCATAATCAAAACAAACACAATATTTACTCCATCCCCAGTCCCTGTCTCTCGCTTCTACTTCTTTTATTAGACGTACACACTTTGTGAGGTAGGGTATTGATTGGAATCAATTATTCCCTCATTTACCTAATGGGTTCAGTCAACATCTGCGTCCAAGTGGTGGCTGTGCTTAATTGGTAGTGTGTTGATAGATAGCTGTGCTGAGGCTGGTAACTGAGGGAGCTGCGGCTTTGCTGTGTCTGGGCCAGGTGTCATCAAGTCAGGCTACAAAAACAACAATCTGATCTTACCAAAGCAGAAGGGATCTGTACTGTATAAAGGGGATCAGACTGAGAAGGTGCTCCTGTATATAACAGAATACCTTGCCAGAGAAAAGAGGAGATGGACTAGAGGAGAGAGAGAGAGAGAGAGAGAGAGAGAGAGAGAGAGAGAGAGAGAGAGAGAGAGAGAGAGAGAGAGAGAGAGACTGACTAAGTGCTAAATGCTCTGAATAATTTAGCATGATGTGGCAATTTAATGAGGTGAGTCGTGGACAGATCATCAAGTGGGCCGATAGTCACAGGGTGCCCCTACAGCAGCCAAACCTGGCAAGCAACACACCAATCTACCCGGTCATAACAAAGCATTATACAAAACACACACGTGCTCTCAATAATTCAGATGCACAGGTACAAAGTACAAAACTAGCTCCTTGTTTCGTCCTTGACAGAGATACCCTTGTGTTTCAAAGCGGCACGTTTGTGTAATTATGTGTGTGTGTGTGTGTGGTGTAAGCGTGTGTGTATGTGTGGGTGAGATCACTCAGGTCTCAATGCGATAGTGGACAGGGCTCAGTGATTTATAGTGAGCAGGCCTCATGCATGTGAAGACATCTTTTCTCTTACATAGCTGCTGCTTCTGCAATCTAATCACATAGCCATGAATCTTCAATGACAAACGGCTAACCTGAAAAAGCCCCACTCCTCCAACCGGCTCGTTAAGCCATAAAACAGATTCTTAAATCATCAGAAGGCTGGTTTTAACACATCTTTTCATAGAGATGATAAGTAATCTGAATTGAAAAACTGAATTCTTTAGAGAATTTTTAAGGGATGTAGAATTCAAAACGTTAGGGAGTGTCTCTTTAGATGTGAGTCCAGATACACAGAAAAGACTGATGAATAATTCCTCCAAAGGAGGACCCCAAGTCCAAAATGGACTCTTCTCATTAACTTCCACTTAAGACCTTGGCTCCACTCAGTGGATCACGCCAAGGGAGAGTCGCAGGGGGGGTGGGGGGGGGGGGGGGAGTCGGGTAGGAAAGGCTCAATGGCCTTGTGCAGCCATGCTCACAGGGAAATATCACTCAGGCTGACAAAGGAACTAAGTTGACATTAAGGGGTAATTGGGTTGTGCTCATGTGATATCTCAGAAGTGTTAAGTCCGGAAAAGCGAGGTCTGGAGATCAAAGGCGGTGCTGAGAGCGAGGATAATGAACCATAGAAACAGAGATGTATTCATTTTAATTAAAACCCAGCGAAAACAGGCGCCAGATGGAACAGTGAGGGGGAAGAAAGGCAGTGAAGACTGAGAGCATGAGCAAATCTCATTGTTAAAAAATAAACATTCAACAAGTGTCAATAGGGGTTCATATTTGCATTTCAGTCCAGCGCACGGTATTCCGGTATTCCTTTTTCAAGACAAAATAATGTGTATTCACAGCACCGTCAGAAAGACTAATTACTGAAAAATATAGAACAGGTATTTATTTCCTCAGGCTAAACAACCCGTCTGACTTGTTTGTCTTTGTTTGGAAAGATAAAAGTCTTGTCTCATCCCGTCAGTCTTGTCGTGGGGAATTAGTTTGGGAGACACTGAGTGAGGCTGTCAATGACAAGAGGTTTGTGTCCCACATTCTCAAACGAGCATCGTAGACACTGTATGAAAACAGGACTAAAGTAGGGGTTTCAGGGATGACGTGAGGATAATCAAGCTGTTTACTTGAAGCGACGTATTTCCTGAACCCCCCCCATCTCTTCCCCCACCAATTCCCCTTCCTCCTAAAGCCTTCTAAACACAGTAATGATGACAGTGCAGATAATTAGCCTACCTGTTGTGCAGAGAGGGGAGAAGCAGCAGCACATGTAAATCAAAGCAGAGAGAAAGGGAATCGTTAGGACACAGGCCAGACTTATCAAGTGCAGGGCAGTGAATATACTAAAGTACTGTTGGTAAAACATTTGAAAACATTTGTAATTAACAAATAATCTGAAACACACACACACATACAACACTCAGAATGAGAGTAATTGAAACTATCAATTGAGATTGTGTTTTTTTGCATCATTGCTGATATTGGACACCAGAATGGATGGATCACTGGGTTTTTGGATAGTCTCAGAAAAAGATATTGCTTGGTGTCCAGCATCAACCATATCTCAATACAGTCTTTTTCCAGGGTGTTTTTTCTAGTAATTTGTTCATTAATGACGACCATTCTGAAGAAACAACTGCTGCCACTTCACTAGAAAGAAAGCAATACTTTGTTTGCATGTCTTCCACCCAAGGGCAAATCCATGATGTTACTCCAGACGACAGCAGTGATTGCCGATGCTGTTGAATGAAAGTCATGAATTTCCCATTTCAAAGAACCGTTACCGCTTAGAAGGCCTCTAATGTAGACCACTCTAAGCAGGCAAAGGGATCAGCATTCAGTTGACTTCACTTTCCAAACACGTCTTATAAGCTGTGAATAAAACACTGCCCTATGAAATAGTACTGTAGATGAAGCACCTTGAACTGCTAGAACATGCAGAGTAAACATCCTGTGCATCCTGAAGAAAGACAGGAAGTTGTAGATAAGCACAGGACACGCCGTGGTCTACTCTGCTCCTCTGGGGCTTACAGCCCAACCCTCTAAGGGTGGCGTGACTTCAAAAGGCTCAAATTGAACATGAGGGGATGCGTCGCTGACTACTGGTTGTCTGTGTAGATACTGATTCACAGATATGTATTAAAGGCATGCGATGAGGATGGAGGCTATGGAAGACACTTCTGATGGAGGCTATGAATGGGTCCCAATCAAACAAACCCAAATGCTGTATAAATGAGCATGACTCAGCCAGTCCCTCCTTGACTTTAAATGAGGCTTTATATGGGCTGGTCAGAGGCGTGCTACAGTATGAGCAAAGAGACCACATTTAATTGCTAAAACTTGCATTTTCAGAGTGAGTGACTGTAGCTAAATTGGGCAATTATGTAAGAAGACCCGTATGTTCCCACTCTTCCCTCGTCATTCAGATGTCCTCAAGACAAGATCTATCCAATCCAAACCAGAGGCTATCCGTTCCAGCCTTTCCCTGCACCATCAAGCATCAACCAGGCAAATGAGAGAGGAGGGAGGAGGGGAGGGAGGCTGCTAGCTTAGAAGTGGGGGATAAAGAGCTCCCACTGCTCTCTTGGAGATGTAGATACAGTTAGTGAGAGAGAGAGAGAGAGAGAGAGAGAGAGAGAGAGAGAGAGAGAGAGAGAGAGAGAGAGAGAAGGGGAAAGACAAGAGACAGAGAGAGTGAGAATGAAAGAGAGAAACGGAGAAACAGACAAAATGAGAAAGAGAGAGTGAACAAGACAAGAGGGAAAGACTGCAAGAAAGAGAGAGAGAGAGAAAGAGCGCAAGAGAGCTGGAAAGAGAGAGAGGGGCAGAGAAAGAGTGAAGGGGAGGAGACAGGAGAGCAGGTAATTAATAGCGCTCAGACCACTCTAGGTGGAAGATAAGCCCGACTCTTCGACTGCTGGGGATCCTCCCCGGCGTTTGGAGGCTGTTAGCTCCCCTCTTTCCCTCCTTATAACGAGGCTGTGAAGGACGGAGAACATTCTGTCGGTGCTCGGCAGGAAGGGGATTTAGGTTTTTTACACTTTAGCAACAGCAGCGAGACTGCAGGTGAGCCGAGCCAAGCCGTGGTTCCTCCTACGGCTTAGAGAGATGGATGGGAAACAAAACAATATGGCCGCCGATAGCTCAAATGCTGAGGTGGACCTAATTATATGTATGTCATGTTGGGCCCTTCCATAATTAATGTCATTATTAACTTTAAGTGGGGCGTCGAGAGTGGGGGAAAATAAGTCTGGGAGGAAATAAAAGTAGAAAAAAACCCAGGAAGAGAGAAAAGGCGTGGGACCCAGAGAGGGGATTTTTAGGTCAGTTTTCATGTAGAGCTGAGCACGACACAACACTACTCCGTATTACTGCCAAGTTTACTGCCAAGTTTACTTGCGGCAAATCTGTCACAGACCAGCCTGCTCAGACACTTTGCTGTCTTGTGGCTTTCTGCAATCCCAGCAAAATTGCAGTGTGAGCTAGCTCCTAATATAGATAGAAAACTACGACCTACACAAAACGTCCACAACGCTGACTTTTGGCTGCATTCAATTATAATTAAATAAATAAAGGCTACGTTAAATAAGGGGTGTGACAAGTGAATGAATAACACCAAAATGTGGGACTGAATGAGTGTGTGTGTGTGTAAGACCATTGCTGCTGTGGCAAACTATTAGGTTAATCGAGAGTTGGCCATGCACATCCAGTAGTGTGAAGCCAAACGCTTGGCGCTTTAGCAGAGAAGTGCAATTTACGAGGCATGCCCCCTATCAAGTAGGATGCCTTTGTTCACCAACACATTCATGGAAGTTATTGCATCCGCCTATAAAGCCTTTCTCCATCTGCTCTCACTCTGGGCACAGAGACAAACAATGAAAAACAGCCTTTTCTCTCCTCCTTATTGCCTCCCAGAAAGCCAGAGTGATTGCACCTCATTGATTCCTTTAATATTATGTCTTATGATGACATTTCATATTTTGTTGGTTCAGCTTTTTCTCGGTCTGATTTCAATTGCTGATTATTCTGCATCAGTCGGGCCTGATTTGATGAAAGAGCCAACAGAGTTATTGCTTCCCTCAGTCAAAGTTATTACCCAGCCATCCAGCCAGCCAGCCAGCCAGCCAGCCAGCCAGCCAGTCTCCTAACACTGTAAGTGAGGGGAGAAATAATAGGCCTGGAAACAGAGGGGGGCTTGTGACACCTCAGCATATGGCTGAGACAGCTGGAATGACAGAGGACGCACACATACTGTTTACCAACACACATGCACGAGTGCTGCTGTACTGTACACTGGCTCGCACACACACACACACACACACACACACACACACACACACACACACACACACACACACACACACACACACACACACACTTACATACTGTCACCTGCAGAAGACCCATTAAGTGTTTGCCAGTCTCTCTGAGGTAAGCTCTGACAATGATCTACAGTTGTAGGCTATGGTAGTATGGTAGTACCCCTCCCCCAATACAAAGACACACACACACGTATCACGTGAGCACACTGAGAAAATTTGCAAAAAGATGATGCAGTCATGGTCATGACCTTGACCTTGCCTGAGCACTATACAGTTATAGCGATGATTGGAAGATGAGATTGATACTAGTACTGTACACTCATGAGGTCATGTCTTACACACGCACACTGAACACCTATTCCAAAGTGACATCAGGTAAGGTTTCCGATCGCTCATCCAGGCCACTATTCCCCTGTCAGACACTGTTCTCATCAGCATGATAAATTATTGACTTTGCTCCTTCTAAGCGGCTTGGCTCATTTCACATTATGTTTGGCAAATCAGGAAATGGAGTGATTAACTATTTGGGGATGTCACCGTCTTGTATAAACGCTGCATTAATCATGAGGTGGCTGTTGTTCACCTATTTCATTTCCTGTCTTTCTCTCACCCCGCCGGTGTCTGTCTTCGCCACCACTCCTGTCATTTCACGCTGTGTGCCTTCGCCAATTGAAGGCCTGCGCTTTGGAACAGGGATGTACGTGAGCACGTGTGTGTGTGTGTGGGTGTGTGGGTGTGTGTGGGTGTGTATGTGGGTGTGTGTGTGGATCTCCCAGCCAGCTCCTGATCTGAAAAAGTAGGGCAGAGCCAGGACCGGAGGACATACACCCTAGCCTCAGGGACACACACAGACACAGCAGGGAGTCTGAGGATGCAAGAGTGTGCTTGCATGGGAGTGTGTTGTCTGTGCGAGTCCTTACTAGAAAGAGCACATTTTTGCTAACAGGAGGGGTATACGCTATGACCACAAAGGCCCATAGGTGGTTCCTGTTGCTATTTCTTACTTGGTCAGTGGATCAGGTGTGATAATGTAGTGTAGGAGGAGGTCTTGGGTGCAGCTGGGATTGGCTTGACACTGAAAAATATAATCTAGGTCATTCTCTGCTTGTCTCTAATTCTCACTTCCTCCTTTGCTCTCCAGGAAATGCACATTCATCCGTTTAGCACCGATGGGTAAAATATTCTTCTGAGGAACTCATACATTTTGTACGGTGCTTATGTCTCCTACACTCTAAAGGTTGCATTATACATTGGCTCCAAACTGTTTCTTTTTTTCAATCGTTTCTTTGAAAAAAAAGAATTCAACCTTTCAAAAAAAAAAAAAAAAAGGCTTGTTGCCTTCTGCCTTTCTCCATGGTAGCTTGGTAGACTAGCTTGTGTATGTTGTGCGTGATACATACCTGTACATTCACACCACAAGCCCTGTACATACACACCACAAGCCCTGTACATACACACCACAAGCCCTGTACATACACACCACAAGCCCTGTACATACACACCACAAGCCCTGTACATTCACACCACAAGCCCTGTACATACACACCACAAGCCCTGTACATACACACCACAGGGGGTAGAAAACACTCAGTGAGAACACACATTTCTCAAATGCACACACACACATCCAATGTCCCGCACACATCCCCCACCCAAAGACTCACAGACACACACACACACATGCAGGGTTACATTGTCTAAAGGGAGGTTCAACTGCTGTAGCGCCAGTCTGAATTAGCACCCCCCCCTCTCCTCCAGCTCCATCTCAGGGGCCCGCCTGCTGCTTCAGTCCAGCCGTAACACATCTGTCCCGGGCTTCATCCACGGCCACCGCCCACCCACTGCTCCAGCTCCAGCCGGCCGCGCGCTGCATCAGTTTACCCAGGCAGTCATCTCCCACTGCACACTGGGGACACTCATGCTTCCATTACACATCCCTGCTAATTAGAGAAGATGGCAGAAAAACTGAAACTGTGAGAAAAACATCCTAGCGTTCACTAATGCTACACTGAAGTCCCCTTATTATGGAACGTGTCAACCCCTTGGTTATGCAATTACCGTGGTGGTGTTGCACAACTGAATTCGGTGGGTTTTTGTTGTTGTTGGGTAGTTCGTTCCATGGCGGGGCCCATGACGGACGTGATAAGAGCAGTTATGAAGTGATTTAAGCAAGTGTATATTATCTCACTGATTGAATGTGCTCTGAATAGAAAAGCCGGAAGCCCCGGCCTGTTTCTCTAAGGACCCTGAGAGGAAGGGCCTTCTACTCCACCCCAACATAAATCACATGGGTCACACAGCCATCGGGTTACCTCACTCACGCAGTCACGTCCACAGATGCTCTCACACGCTCTCACACCAAGGGGGACTGGACACACCACCACCAACTGTGCTTCCCCCCTTCTGATGGATGCAGTAAATGAAGGGTAATGGACCTTCGGGAACTGAATCGTGGACACGGTGGTTGGATGTGAGGTCGTTCTTGAATAAGTGAGACGTTTGGTGATGTTCCATTTTGTTGAGGACAGTGTGCCCGCAGGAGGACTCAGGGAATTCGAACTGTAAAACTGTGATACTGCAAAAGCTCTCCATTCATCCCACAAGCCTTTACAGCCATAATCATTTATTCATCGCCAGCCTTAAGCTCCCCTTTTGCTGTTAAGTGGGCATCCACAGCTACCAGGGCTGGTATTGGTACTCGGCAAAATAAAACAATCTCATACATGCTGTGTAGCTCATAAAAAATGTAGCATGTAGCAGCAAGAGATGTCTCTGTCATAAAAAGCAATTAGCTGGATCCAGGCAAGAGTGGAATACAGGCATGCCCCTTTCTCTCCTGTCTGCACGGTGAAATCAATAGGCACTTATGCGCTGAGGCTAAAGCTAGCATGCCCACACATGGGCTATCTTTGGAGACTTACATTACCAACATGATCTTTCACAACAGATACTTCAGACAATTGCGGGAGATAACAAAGAAACAATTAGGGCTGTGAAAACAGACAGAAAAGTTCAAAGCGGACAATTTTTTCTTGGTCAGTATTATGAGGCTCAGATGAAATTCCCAGGCAGAACTATCTGGATCAAACCGTTATAATGGCTCCTCTTTATGGTGATCATATTAATTCCTGGGGTGTGTATGGTGTGTTTTTTGTGAGAACGTACTAGGTACTAGGGTTACAGCCTGTGTGAATTCCAATAGTGGATTTAAAAACACCCCCTCCTCTAGTGTTATCATGTCGACTGTGAAAGGTCTTCATTAAACGTTTTGCCAAGTGCGTCCCTCATTATGTAGACACTAGACAGTTATTTAAAGGCCAAAAGAGCGTACATGGCTACACTAAGGAGGAGTGTACTGTAACTGTGCTTTGTATTCGGGATTTAAACAGATGTTTCCAGAAAAAGTCCTGATCCACCGCACGGTCAATGCCCCAGACGAACACAAAGCACACCGTCATAAAACAATTTCCCCACTGCTCAGCTTCTCATCACGATGCTCGACAAAGGCTCCCTCTAACTAAGTCACATGTCTGTGAAAGAGCCAGAGAGACAGGCGACGTCATAATATCCTCTCTACCCGGCAGAGAAGTCGAACTGAAAGGTCAGATTGATAATTATGTGCTTCTGAGGCGAGGCGAGCACTGCTGTCTGTCTGTCTGTCTGTCAGTAGCGTGTCTGGCTGCCTAGCCCCTCAGTGAAACTATGCCGTAATGCTGCTCATTGTGTCCCTCATATATTAGGCTCCGTCTATCATGACTGGGTAGAGAGAAGGGCCGTGCAGAGCTGAGCTGCAGCATTAAGACATTTCATTTTAGCAGCCGCTAACCTAATTAGCCCTCGCACTCGCGCATCTCTGCAATCTAATAACTAATTAGCATCCAGTCCAGCTCAGCCGCAGGCAAGTCTCCTGTGTGTTCTCCCCTACCCTCTTTTCTTCCTTTTTTCTCCAATCCCCTTTTCGTCTATATTATATTATGTCCACCTCTCTCTTCCTCTCTCTTTCTTACCCTGAATGCAAGATGTTGGGACGTAAAGAAGGGGATCTGTTCGCTTGTCTTTTATGTAGCCGCTTCACTGAAAACAGAGGAAAGGGAACAGTTCCCAGAGAACAGGAGGACTGGAGCCCGGGGAGGCTGGGCACCAGAGACACGAGTATGATCCTCCTGCCTTTGATCCCGCAGAGGAGAGCTGCTTTAGGACTGTCATCTGAGACATAGAATAGGAGAAGTTAAGAGAGAGAGAGAGAGAGAGAGAGAGAGAGAGAGAGAGAGAGAGAGAGAGAGAGAGAGAGAGAGAGAGAGAGAGAGAGAGAGAGAGAGAGAGAGAGAGAGAGAAAGAGAGAGATAGACAGAGTGGGACACAGAGAGACACAGAAACAGAGAGATAGAGAGAAAGAGAGAGTGGGAGATAGAGAGAGATAGATAGAAAGACAAAGAGATAAAAAATAAAAATAAAGAGAGTGAGGGAGAAAGAGAGAGGCTGAAAGAAAATAAAAAAAGTAAAAGTGTTAGAAGTGAGGTAGAACTGTGCTGGGACTGTGGTGCTGATGTGCTGTGCAGGGACCACGGGCCTCATCTCTCTTCACGGAGCTTGGCGGGCCAACCATAAACCTCCCCTGGGTGATGCGATCCGCCTGTGCTGCAGACACACACACTCCTTCCACCATGCACCATGCATCCTCACAGCTCGCGTCAGCAGGCTAAGGCATCGTCATGAAAAATGCATTAAAAGAGCCCGGGGGAGTGTGAGATAGTGGAGGAAGAGAAAGGAGGGATCCTCATGCGTGTGCAGAGGTGGAGGGAGAGGGAGGGCTGGACCGGGACGCGAGAGAAGGACGAGGTCGATCCAAAAGGAGACACTCCAAAAGAGTGATGGAAATCTGAGTGAGTCAGGATCTCTCCCTCCCTCTCTCTCTCTCTCTCTCTCTCTCTCTTTCTCTCTCTCCAGGCTGTCTCGCTGCTCTCCTCGCCGGCAGAGCCGACCTATGCACTCTTTCAAACCCTGTTGGGAGTTCCGTATGTGATGGAGAGCAGATACATATGGAGACACATCGAAGGCTGATATCAAACAGGAGTTGGGGGAGGGGATGTTGATGACGATTGTACGGTCGGTTTCACCGGGAGCAAGTGAGCCGATTGTGTAGGAGTATGTCAGAGTTAACCAATCCCCAGTGCTCTGAGGTCAGTTGGCGTCATTCTTCTCTGGGCTTTAAGTGAGCGTAAGATGGCTGCCAAGAGGTGTCCAAGATCAACGTCAGAAACCGCTGCCTGCCTTGAGGGCCCTCCACAGAGATGCTGGTGAAGTCAAGGTCTCACTCACACTTGCTCCGTGCTAGCTAGCTACTTCTCATGTTCGCCAGCTGTTCCACAAAGCTGCCCTTTTCAGGGAGCTGCAATTGGGCCGTCGCTGGTGTGCGTTCAAGAGTGCACGTTGGTGTGAAATTCCTCTTATGTGTAACTTCACTGCGCATCGCACATCTCGACGGCGGGGTTGAGCTGGAGTTGTGCTTCTCTGAGTAGGCCCTTCGTGTGGAGCCGTTATGAGATGATGTGTCTTGAGGAGAGACACATCAGTGGGATGTCTCCCCACTGATGTGATAGAAGAGGCTAGAGGTTTTTCTAGGAAATCTCACAGGCAGGCTGAGAACAGATTGGTTGCTTCATACGATTGATGCAATTAAAAAAGCTAAATGGGTATTTTAGAAATAGGTACATATTGTACAATGGACACTGATTGCCAGAGAGAGCGAAAGAGAGAATATTGTACAATGGACACTCATTCCCAGAAAGAGATAGAGAGAACACAAGCAGACCCAGGACACACACAAACACATAAAGCCTTGCCTCAAATCCTTCACAATATATATAAAAACTGCAACAAAGCAAAAAAAAAAAAAGGTTTTCAATCTCGTCTCTTACGATACCACCTCATAAATCAACCATTATGCATCTAGCCTCTTGCAGAAGTCTTGGCCTGCAAAGAATTTCAAAGCATTTCAATCAATTCTTCAATGACTCAGTATCTCCTTCAGAAGAAAGAAATAAATCCTCTACAAAGCACTTCACTTTAAACAAAGTGCTGAGAGACAGAGTTCTGTGATCAAGGATGCAGCTCATCCAGCAAACCAACAGTTTCACTCTTCCACAAGGCTTCAGGCTTAACACCTTTCTGACAGTTTAACTTAAGAGCTCTGAAGCTCACCCTTCTTTTAAACAGAATTAATCAAATGTGTCTAAATGCCAGTTTTTATTCAATCACTGCTGCGATATTTGCCATTGCTACTCTTGAGGCCGAGTTGGTGGGTACAACTGAAAGGTAGGCCTGAGAAAATAAATACTATTATTGACTTGACTTTTTCTGTTGTCCATAGAAGAACCTGTACTTTGATTAGCACACAGGTCGATTTGAGATGATGTCTTCAGTCCTGCAGTATACACTAAGAAGTGTTGTAAAAAGTATTGGTTTATCGTTATGTATAGCTTGCAATAAGACTTGGTCAAGTCAAGTGAAACAGGTTATATTCTTTACAAAAAAGCTGTTACAACACGATAGCAAACACTCAGGAAGTGGTACTGCTTCTATCTCCGCTACATAAGCAGAAATCGTTGTCAACAAGGCCTATCTCCTCCTCTCACCTGTGACAACTTATCTCCTCAAAGGCACAACCTGGTAGGTTTTGAGGAGGGATATCAAAGGAATCCGCTCCAAACCAGTTAGCTTAGCAACGGAGGGGAGCAGTTCAGGAGAAGGAACACAAAAAAAAGAAAAGAGCTTAATGAAGGGACAGGAGCTGCAGGTGGCTGAGCGGTTAGGGAATCGGGCTAGTAATCTGAAGGTTGCCAGTTTGATTCCCGGCCGTGCAAAGTGACATTGTGTCCTTGGGCAAGTCACTTAACCCTACTTGCCTCGGGGGAATGTCCCTGTACTTACTGTAAGTCGCTCTGGATAAGAGCGTCTGCTAAATGACTAAATGTAAATGTTCAAAGCAGTAAAAAAGAAAGGCTAAGCAAAGCTCTTTGTTTGGGACAGCTGTGATAACTTCTTCATGTGTAGTTATCACTCATAATCTCCTGTGTCATGTGATATGACTGGCTGAGCCAGGGCTGCCAACTTTTCCCCCCCTCCCCCCCCCCCAGGCGAGTTTAAACGGCTGTTTGCGCGTCAATGATGCTTCACTCCGTTAACCTGCGCCTCGTCCGTTACTGTTTACAACGTTAGCTTGGCTACTTGTTTGGCGTTGCCTTTTCAGCGTGAGATATACAATGTGTGGCTTGAGAGCGTGAGAAATGGTTGAAATGCGTGTGTCACACGGCGAAACCGTGACAGTTGGCAGCTCTGGCTGAGCACATGTGTGATGTCATTCAGACGAGTTTCCTTGGTTACTAGATGTACAGTTTGAACGTGGGTTCATATATATATAGATCCCCTGTATGTCAAGCAGTCTTCTGCAGGAGCATTGTGACCGGGTACTAACGATGAGCATCAGCCAATGAGGACGGACTGAGGCACACACTGGAGGGTCTGCACACCCTGGCTGTGAAGACGTGTGGCTAATGACTTACAGCTGTGGTAGTTTCTCACTTTCTCCCTGTCTAACACACTTACACACACACACACACACACCCTGCACGCACGCACTCCATAGAACATGCCCTTGATCTCACAGACACATTTGAAACCACCATCATGTTTTCTATCACCTGTTCTGTCTGTACTTACACAGTATGTGCACACACACACCCACACACACACACACACACACACACACCAACACACACACACGCACGTTCACACAGGGGATTCTCTGTCTCAGTAGGGTGTCTTCAATACTGGCAGGGCTGCATTAGTGGAGCCCCCCACAGAGCTCTGCGAACACACTTGTAATTTCTCAGAAACTTGTTCTTCCTTTCCACTGCTGGATTAATGAACGGGCAGCACACTCAATGTTTTCAGCTGGGGACAAAGTCCCCCTGTCGTCCTGCGGTGAGCACAATACCTCCCTGTCACTTCTTCCCCTTCAGTTGAACAAAGTCAGTGATGGTTTCTCTGAATTAAATCCTCACAAATGTTGAGCGTTTAAAAAAGTCCATGCATGCTTACATACAATCTCTGAATCTTTTTCTCAGACACAAACAAAAAACATACACAAACACACACGCACACATATAAAGAGATGTGAGTTGAAAGCAAACCCCACTAAAATTCAAGGTGAAACCCTGTCTGTTTGCCTCCTCCATTGACTGGCTCCATATCTCAGTCCCTAAGCATCAGGCAGTCTCTGGTCCACTAGGACTTGCTGTGTTTATAACCTTTCAGACTATTGAACCTGTAATGATTGGAATGTGTGAGACAAACATGTCTGTGTGATCCTAGTGGCCGCTATGGATCCATAGCCCACCTTCTGACTCTATTAGGCTTTCTGTAGCCTCTCTGGAGTAAGAGCAAAAGTAGAAATCCTCTAAACCACACAGTCAGGATCAGGTTACTTTAGGCTCGATTCCAGTAAGAAGGCCAGACCTACTGGAGTGTTACAGCTTCACAACTGCCAACCACCAGTCTTGACTGTGGTACAACGGCCAAGCCATGAAGTCAATAACTTGTGGCAATTCTGTATGTTAGTCAACAATAGACCAATTAGGCATATCCATACCTGAGATGTATGTGTGGCTTTTTTTCGTCAGGTTCAGTGACAGACATTATTCAATCCTCGATCGACTGTTTCAGTCTATCTTGAGGACCGTAGTCGTTTAGCCAAGTAGCCTATGGCGAGCTCCGACACCACAGGAACAAGCACTGATATACAGTTCAGCACCCAGCGCGTTCAAGCACATGAGCAAAAACAAACGGCATCTGGGAGGCATGAAAAGTACATGGTTGCACACTAGAGCACACAGAGAGGTGGGGACGGCTGGTTCGCGTTCCAGCGCACACACTGTAGAGGAGGAGGAGGAGAGGGAAAGCAACTTTTTTGACCTAAGCAGATTAAAAGTATATTGTTCTCTTTCAAGGTTATCTTCTGCTATCAGCGGGATTAGGACACAAAATGGTTCTTTCCTCTTCCGAAGGAGGGGACCCACTTCCTCTCGATTCAATAACAGTCAGCTGTTTAGACCTACAGGAGAGAGCACTGGAAACAGAGAGTGCATTTTCACAGCATCACTAATTGTACAGCAATAGTCTTGACATCTTAAATGTTATGTAAGGCTCATGCAGACATATTTACATTTACATTTAGTCATTTAGCAGACGCTCTTATCCAGAGCGACTTACAGTAAGTCAGGGACAGTCCCCCCGAAGCAAGTAGGGTGAAGTGCCTTGCCCAAGGACACAACGTCATTTGGCACGGCCGGGAATCAAACTGGCAACCTTCAGATTACTAGCCCGATTCTTTAACCGCTCAGCCACCAGACTCCCCTCTGCTTATATTGTCCTGTCATGACTTTCAGGCACTAATCATTTGAAAAGACAGAACAAATCATATGTTTTTGAGAAATTACTACAGTAAATGCTCAATTCTCACTAAAATCTAAATGTCCAAAATGTATTGTGTCTATAGTGAAAAATCCAATTTATCCAATTGCTTGTAATAGCTTAGTCTACTACTGTGACCACATTTGGTTACACTAATGTTTCAAGAAAATCTGAGCGAAAACTTGGTTTCTCTGTCATTTCACTGGCTATAATCAGTATTTCAGATATTACTTTGAGTCAAACATATCGAGCCCTTTTGTCTGCTTGTAGCTTTCATCCATTCACTGTCCACACACTCAAACACACACACACACGCACATACACACACACAAAGAGAGAAAGACCCTCATTACTGATGCCTTTTAACCTAAGCTAACAGGCCCCAGACTTGGGAGAGAGATGAAAGATCGAAGAGTTTCCTTTAGTTTACACTAGTGGGTACCCCCTACCTAAAATCAAACACAAATTTCCACACTAAAACATTAGAGAATTTAAGAGTGTGGGACATGATTAAACCGTATGGATTTTCTACCAGTCAGAGCAGGGTAGAAATTTGGCTTGAAAGGTGAGGGAGGAAGGGAGGGTTAAATAACAACCAGTTCCTACCCATCTAGAGACATGTCGTCACATGATAGTGAATTACAAGCCTCTGACAGACCAGACGAGAGCCTGTTAGAGACACTGTTAGCATCAGCTTACAGTATATTTTATTAACTGCAATAGTACATTCTGAATTAGTTCTTAAACTATGTCTTGTCAGTTGCAGTTGTTTTTCTGTAAAACAGGGTTGGAATTTATATCTTTATGGATGGAATTTTTAAAGAAGGTTTAATGCAACTCCAACACTATATACAGTAACACATCTCTGTAGGTAACGCATTTCGCCCTCCAAGTATTTATCAGCAACAGAAAAGTTAAAGCACAATTTGGTGAATCTTTGTCACATTGACTTAGTGTGACCTTTGCTCTCGACCATGGCCTGCTATAGATTGAGGTTTTTCATAAATAATCTGGCTGTGTGTAAGCTGCTTACTGGACAAAATATCTACTGAAATAAAGATTAAAATTCAGATGAATTAAACCGACCAAGTGAAATGCCGAGCAGGCAGAAACAAGGTTATAGATTTATGGAGGATCATCATCCTGGTGATCAGCTATGGCATATGGCTGCTGCCTCTGCCATCCAGCATTTGACAGGCCAGCTGAGGGGGAGAGAGAGAGAGAGAGAGAGAGAGAGAGAGAGGAGAGAGAGAGAGAGAGAGGAGAGAGAGAGAGAGAGAGAGAGAGAGAGAGAGAGAGAGGGAGAGAGAGAGAGAGAGAGAGAGAGAGAGAGAGAGAGAGAGAGAGAGAGAGCTGGAGCGAGGGAGTTATGGAGTTTCTCAGGTTGCAGGATTGATCTCTCGATTTCTGAATCTTTCTCTCTCTCTTTCTCCATTGCCTGTGTGTCTTCGATAACAAGGTGGTGCCACTCTTGCTGCAAGAGAGTGATATCGACAGGAGTCTTTTAATAAAAATACAAATTCAGAATAAGGTAAAAGGTGAGATAAATGATCTGGTTTCCAGCTCCACAGAGATTGAGATAAAGACTCACAGCTGGAAGAAGTCCACAAACCTGTCTGGGCCAAAATATCATATGCCTGACTCAAACTATGGCAGACAGTATTTCCTTGGTTTCAGGCATTTAAATGTAATGGCATATCAAAATGGACATCATTGCTGTTGTCCTGTATCCAAGACAAGTAATACAATATTGGCTGCATAGGCAAAACATAGGTACACTTTAGTCATTTACGATTATAGCTTTTACATTGTGAATAGCTCAGCCAAATGTGGACACTGTTACAGTAAATGTTTATGCGTGTCTTAAACGGTTCTGTTAAAACCACTCATGATCAATAAAATCCATATGGGATAGCTTGTAAAAGAAAAACACTCTCGTTATGTGCTGGCAAAGCTACAACAGATAATGTGAAAGAGACCCATAGCTACAGCCCAGGTGACATCACTGTAAGGGCTAGATGTAGAGCTTTTGACGGAAGATGAAGAGGTATCATGTTCGACCCATCAGCCCCCCGCAAAATAGTTTGCTTTGGCTAAAAGTTTCTGTTGGATAAATACATTACATGCGAAGGTGCGTATGTGCCTGTCTTAGTCTCTGCTGCAGGAGCAACTCTGAGACGAATGAGAAATCATATATTACATGTGTTTAATTCTGACTGCAGGGTGGCTGGGGATAAGGTGATTTTCAGGGGACTAATGGAAACATAAACACAGATATGGTAATGACGATTTATGGCATATGCATGGTTAATAGGCTTTATTTCATCCAGTATTTGGCAGTTGCATAATTTTCTATTTGCCCCAAGGACATATATGTGACTGTGTGGCACTACAATCCCACTGTTTGGCTTTCCGGCTTTCCAGTCAAGGTGTAAATTCTCCCGTTCTTTTTATATGCTTCCTTTTTATATGCAATCCTTTGGGTGTTACAAAGTTATTATTATCCCAAACCCATACAGCAGCCATTTCTATCAACGTCCGTGTGTAAAACGTACAGACCTCTGGTGTTTCACATTGACTCTCACGGTCTCAAGCTGTTTCAAGCTTCTATTGTTCTATAGGAAATATATTTAACAGTTACACACAAATCAATACTTAGGTTCTCTGTGTAACGGCGAAAAAACTCTCCTGCCCAACTAGGTGTATCGTGTAGCTGCAGGTCTCCTGTTTATGCCTGGTGCCCACAGGCATCCCATAAATCTCTTTACAGCACAACCACCTTATCCTGCTAGTCCACAGAACAGAAAACAGAAGAGGAACTACCAAATAGTCCAGAGAATAAACCCTCTCACTGCCCTAAGTGTCAGACCCCAAACCTGCTGCAATTGTTTCTATGTAATTTACAGAGAAAACAATGTTACAAATGCTGGTTTTCAACTCTAAATCTAATTCAAATGTGATTGGATCAGCTATTAATTATCCGATCACAGGTGGTATTATCACAGGTGATTTAACACTGTTAAATCTAGGAGAGAAAAGTAACAAGAAACTGAAAGATGTGAATTGTGTCTGCCAGTTTGAGGGGGGGAGCTCAAATCAGATTATTTTCCACTTCAAACAGGCTGAAGGAAAATGTGGCAGCATGCTAGTAGCGTTCAAAGGATGAAGGGACAGAGGAAAAGAAGAGGGAGGAAAGAGGATAGAAAAGAGGGATGGCTTGACTTGTGAAATGGAAATCCATTCAGCCTTGATTCCCAGCAGCCTTGTGGCCTCCTGTTACTATTTACAGCTTAGCTCTCCTTTTCAGACTACACTCTGCTCTATGAATATTGCATCAACCAGCAGTTTACTGTAATTTCGACAACATCTCTGTTTCCGCCCAGTATCGACGGGCTTCCAGACAGCCTATGATGGGGCCATAGTGTGGGAAAGAAACTGGCTGAAGACCGGAGGCCTCCTTTCACCACCTCCAAGGTGACAGCCAGGAGCAGTGTGCGAATTATACAATGACAATCGGGGGGGTCAACTCAGTGCCCCCCCAACCCCCCCCCCCCCCCCCCCCCACCCCCCGGGAAGAAGTTGATCCCTGCCGCCGCCCCAACCAAGTAAACGGCACGAGAATGGCACACACGAACGCACTACTAAAACTACAAAAACTATTGTTTGTAGTCATTTCTTTCTGAAATAAAAAATTTGATCTTTACAAAATTATCACAGGAACATATCTGACTGTTCATCACAAAATAAGGTTGTTGGAAATCTCTCAAGATTCTGACAAGCAACGAGACAGACAAATGAAGCTATCTTGCTTGATATAGAGCTAGCGATAGCTATCTTTTAAGTTGGTGGTTAACCATGTTCTATCATTAACATTCTTGTGAATATTCTACAGCCAATTGCCATTACAAATACATTCGTGACAGATTTTTGGGTTATTAGATAGCAAACTTGCCTTTCTTGCACTTTCTCACGACGCAGAACGCACCGCTACACTGAGGTGATTCAACAAGTTTCTGTATTGCACACTGCCTGGTCATTCGCGCGCGGTGTTTCTTGAGTTTTATTGGGCACTGGTCACTCGCGCTGTGTTTATTGAGTGAATTTTGACTATGGCAGTCAGTGTAATAGTGTGTGATATTCCCTGCCATAAAGTCAACATATCTGTGTATCGCCAACCTGTTATTGAATGAATATGGTAACTATATTGTGTTACGATTACAGGTAAGAACGATATATAAATGTATCGACCCCCCCGACCTGTGGTTTTTACCTCTTTTGGGGGGGTCCGAGCCTTAATCGGGGGGGTCAGACCCCCCAAAACCCCCCCGTAATTTGCACACAGGAGCACAATGCTAAGGTTACCACAGCTGAGGTGATGCATTGCCATGGTGATGCATAAGACACCCAAACACAAGACATGTGTTTGGGGGGGGGGGGGGAAGAAAAACAACGGATGACTTGCAAAAAGGAATATGAGCAGACAACACTACATCTCTAAACATAAATCTAAGCTCAGGTTGGATGAGGGTAAGTGGGTAATTATGTCCTGGAATGTGTTGCCAGATCCCATGCATCATGAGTGACCGTGTGAAACCCAGAGCTAATGTATTTGGGGGAACGGAGTGGTCTCCAGTGCAGACTGGCACCATGGCTGGCCAGTCTAATGGACTGGGCCTTGCCAATGACTCTTGCATTGGGAGTTGACACATTAGCTACGGATGGCCTTGTGGCACACAGGCTAATGTCTCTAAACCAGGCTGTGTGGTGGGCCCTTCTTGGTGATTGGGGGCAGAGATACAATAGGTTAGCATTAGCATAGGATAGTCCTGTGGCATGAAGGCTTATGCTGTTGAACCAGATTCTGTGGCATGCATTACTAGGGACCTGGGGTGTACTGTAACTTGGCTAGCATTAGGTTTTCCTAAAGCTAAAGTCTCTGATCCAAGCTCTACGTGGTATAGAGGTATAGCTAGGCTAGCATTAGCATGGGGTAGCCCTGAGGCGAACAGGCTAATATTTGTGGGCCAGCCCTGAGGTGTCTGACATGGGATGACACAGGTCTTCCATGGGTGGTTCAGGGTAAGTGGATGGTGACAAATAGCTGGTGCTGACATGGTCCTCTGCTGTGACAGGAAAGGGCCTGGACATGGTGTGACATCACAGCCATCCATCAAGGAGAACGAGAGAGGGGTGGGCAACCTCAGGGCCATAAATCACCTGGCAGGGCCACAGATGGGGCATTTTCCACTAAAGGGGTAGTTCACTCAAATATCAACGTTGGATATATGTATATAAGCCAAACAGAGGCTATTATCCAAGACTTGTTGAGTGGGTTAGGCTACTGTGTGGGCTGTAATGCAACGTGTTCTACACAACCTCAAGATATTTAGTCTTTGTCTGTGACTTCACTAAAATGTATGTTAAGCCAACATTGTTGTCGTGCTAATAAAGCCAGCCGTACCACAGACTTCCTCTTCCAACACACCCACACACAAAAGCTGAAGAAAACAGCAATGAGATCCACATTTGCAAATATGGGTCAGTGCTCAAATATTATGATTTATTTAGCTTTTATGTGCCAGGGCCCTTATTTATCTGCTGGCAGAGTACCTATGGGAATGGCATACGCTAACTCAGGTCCCTCTACACACAATGTTTCTTTGAATGTGCTCATGCATACACAGACACAACCACACACTGAGCCATAATTGGGGTGTTTCATTTGCATTTGAATGGTGAAGCTTCACTTAAGAGGGCGAGGGAGGTAGGCACTGCTATTTGTTCAGAGCAACTACCATATCCTCACATGTTGTACTCATGAAGAAAAGAACTGTGAAAGAGATGTGTGTGTGTGTGTGTAGGTGTGTGTGTGTGTACGTGTGTGTAGGTGGAGTAGAACTTGAACAGGAGAAAACAAGAGAGAGTAAAAAATAATTTTGGAAGGAGAGATTAAGTTTAAGACATAAAATGATAAATATATAGGGGGGGGTGAAGGGAATACTTCAGGGGGGATTTAAAAAGTAGGCTAGGATATACAGAGTAGTATCACAGTATTTGTTAGGTGATAGAGGTAGAGAGCTAGAGGGAGAGGATGTCCTGATTAAACTTGAGAGGCAGGCTGGCACATGGAGCAGCAGCCATCGACAGGGATAATTGGCTGATGACCTGTCCTGCGGTCAGATCCTATCCAATCAGACAAGCATATGATGAGAATGGGAAGCTATGGTCCAACCCTGGGACAATGCTGCTGTCGTAGGACACCGGTGATCATGAATGAGCTACCGCAGGTGGGTGATATCATCACAATGTTTTTCTGGGAAGAGAAGGGTGATGCGTTTGACCGTAGAGCTGGAATGAAGCCTCTCAGAAGGCTCCTAATGTCGTACTTCACTCAACGCTAGCAGGCTGGAAGTTCACTGACACCCTGCCAGGTGACCCCCGTCCAGACACACACGTCTCCTCACCACAACAGGTGTTCTGGAACAGAAGCATAATGCGGCGAGAGAAAATGTCGGAGCATGCAGAAAAACACAACTTCCCAGCTGCCCAGGGGAGGACCCACAGGAAGCCTCCCAGGACGCAGTTGACCAGATGTTAAAAAAAAGTGTCCTCGGAGAGCAAGTCCCCTGCCTGGTCACCTGTACTGTCACAGCCAGTCAGGGTGGCCATTAATCATACATTACACACCTGCTGTCACTCCCCAGGCACACACACATACAGTACACACTCACTTACTGTGGCCTTCATAACAAGATACATGAACAGATAGAAATGATGTTTCTCTCTCACTCTCACTCCTGCCTGATCTACAGTATACCTCTAACCCCCCCCCCCCCCCCCCGCACACACACACACACACACACACACAAACACACGCAACACACAAACACATAAGGGTCAGTTTTGCTATGGTTGGGTCAGAGGATGGGTCAGAAGGTCAGCGTGTGTGAAGGACAGGTCAGTCAAGCAGAGCGAGCAGGGTCAACCACTGAGAGGTTTCTCTGTTGAGCATCTGCCTGACCATCCGCACCTCCCCTGTCACCACCCCCTGAAACCTGTCACAAGCTCTGTCACCTCATCTGACGTCACTGTTGAGGAGACCCACGCAGTCTCAGAGTCATCCTAACGGTAAGAGCGCAGAGGTGAGGGGGTGGCAACACACACTTCAGGTGTCCTGTCATAGCCCATTCACTGAAAAATCCCTACATGAAGTGAAAGAGGAAGTATTTCTTGCTTATGTTTTGTGTATTTTTCTGTAAACTCTATGAAAGCCAGCAGGAAAAGGCAGTTATTAGGAGGATGTTTTCCCTTTCCATGACCTAGAGCCATCATGGTGTAGTGTGTTCTTGTGGCACTCTTCAACAGCCCTGTTCAAAGACAGGCTCATTAGAATTGATTTCTAAAGTAAGCCTCCGGTAAGGGATAGTTGGATCTGGGAGATCAGAGGTGGACAATGGGGCAGGTCTCCTGACGCAGGCACAGTCATTCAGCTGTTTATCTCCCCGGAGCTCAGCGAGAGACGATCGATCAGGCGGAGCGAGGGAGAAAGTGAGGGAAGGTAGAGAAAACAACCTGTTTGTGTTACCGTTCAGAAAAAGGTTTTTTTTTATTTCCTGATGTTAGTATCTGCATCATCATTGACCCCTCCACGCTGCGTTCTATAGTACAATCGTTGGTATGCGACGTCGTCATTTGAAAGAAACACATTTCTTGGATTTTTGTTAATCCTATCCATACCCATATCTTCAGATGTCCACCCCCCCGCTCCCCAACATCTCCCCCCTCCACACCTTTTGACCTCTGACCTGACACAATCGCTATGTGTTTACTTAGAGCAGAGGCCATTTAACGTCTGAGTAACTCTTCCCCATACTCTTCTTCAATTATTCAGTAGTTTGTATGTGTGTGTGTCTGTGTGTGTGTGTGTGTGTGAGTGTGTGTGTGAGTATGTGTGTGCGTGCGTGCCGTGTGTGTGTGTTTATGTGCGTGCATGCATTTGTGCATGCCTGTGTGTGCGCTTGCATGCCTGTGTATGTGTGTGTGTGTGTCAGTGCAGTAGGCAAGTCTGTTTCCTGTGTCTCAGACGGAGGCTATAGAGAGTGCAGTCGGAGGCCACGGAGGAATGAGGAAGCAGATTTTTAGCTGCCGGGCACAAACACCAATTAGGTCCAAAGTGGATGCTGGGCTCCACTCTCTGCTGGATTATGGTGTCCAAGCAGCCTACTCAGGCCAGACCTTCCCACCTCTAGCCCAGCCCAGACCAAACCCCAGTAGAGCCATAGTACTGCCAGATACTGAGCAAATGAGTTTGGAGGTCCAAAGGAAAGACACTGGAGGGGGTGTGTGTGAGTGTGGACACGTGTATGTGTGGGTGCGTCACCAGCTAGCTTTTTCACTCCCAGATTTCCAAACCTTTTATCAAGTCTGGCCTTCTTGAAACCATGGGGAATGTTGGGAAACCACAGAAGTGTGGATTTGGCTTCTTTCAGAGGTATCCAGTACCCAGGGCGCATCACTGAGGAAATGTCACTATTTTCATCTCCTTCCTCGTTGCTCTTTGACTTGGTTGTTCAAAGGCTGAACGAACCCTTTAATGCCCTTTTTTGAAATCAATATATTCATCTGTTTCTACCCCAAGAAAAGTGACATGAATGCTCTGGGAAAAATTAAGAGACGACTGCACCTTTTTCTTTCCTTTTGAAAAAAGGTTGAGAAGGACAATTTTGAGTGAGGAACAGATGGGTACAAATTAAGAGTCCACTGCACCTTTTACCCTTTTGTCCCTCACTCACAATTATCCTTCTCAACCTTTTTCTTTTCTCTTGATCTTTTCTTCCTACATCCTGTGTCATTTCTCTGATCTCATTTCCTGTCTTTTCCCTCACCTCATGATGCCGCCCTCTCCTGCTGTACTCTACAATGTCAATCCTTTTTAATTATCGGGAAGCCGGGTAGACAACAAACGTTTTTTGATCAGGTTATCAACTACAAACTTCTGAAAACTTCTGACAGTCCAAAAGATCTGGACTCAAATCAGTCAGCGTTCATAGAATGAGAGAACTGTTCGAAGAAGTAATGAGCACACAAACTGGGCAGCAGTCGAGTCCACATCAGTGTCGATATTTTGCAATCCCTGGTGGTGTCTGAGGTGTACACACACCACAGGGATTAAAGCCAGAAAGTATGAGAGAAGGTGGCACAAGGAAGGCTTTCAAATAGGGGTTTCTATATTTTTTCTGTGTCTGACTACATTAAGTCCACAAACCCATGCACTGCTGAAACTCCTGAAGTTATGGAAAATAAATTGAGACCAGGTTACCAATAGTTTTTTGTACTGTGTGTTTACCTTGAACATTTACTGCAATGCTATGCATTCATTACTTTGCTGTGTCTGTGTACTGCTGGTTAAACAGTCCTTGTGAGATATCTCCCTATCCTTCCTATTGACAGAACATTCATTTAATCTCTTAAAGAAAAACATTCTCAGAATCCGTCTGCAGTCTCTCATTAATTTTTATCGGGTTTCTCAACTGTTTAACATTCACACAACTTTTGTAAGTACTAGAAAACATGTCTTTACAATCAGATGCATTCAAGGTTCGCTTGTTAGGTATGGGGTTTTAATAGACATGAGATGTTGGGGTGTGTGTTGTGGGTGTGTATGTGTGTAGCAAAGAGGAAAATGTATATCTTCATGTGTGTGAGCAAGTGTCCCAGGACTATCACTGTATGTTGAAGACTAAGTGAAACTGCCTCAGACTTCTCCCCAGTGTGTTTGTGTGTGTGAGTGTGAGTGTGGGTGAGACGGTGTGTGTTTGTGTGACTCTGAGGTCACCTTTAGGTCCCAGAGAGGAGGAGCTCTCTCAGTGATTTATGGTCCTCCTAGCTTATCCAGGCAGGGCCTCTTTTCCCAGAGATCTTTGCACGGGAGCCAGAATAACACTGTTCGTCTGCAAACTGCTTCCTGTTTCCTGCCTATCTCAGAGAACCCAGATGAGGGTTGTATCCTGCCAAACCTTCCCCCTCTTCTCTGTCCCTCACTCCTTCTCTATCCCAGTCCCAGCTGTGCTACTTCCAACCTGCCTGGGTTACATTTAACCATGCCACACAATTTTGTTAAAAGCCTTCCAAGTGATAAATCGTATTTTATTTCTTTCATTTTGTAGTAAAATACCATAGCCAGTGGAACTGTTTGAAGAAGAAGAAGAAGAAGAAGAAGAAGAAGAAGAAGAAGAAGAAGAAGAAGAAGAAGAAGAAGAAGAAAAAACCTATCAGGTACGAGTTTCCAAGATGATATTGGTGAGTCAGGTCCCTCCCTATTCACCTCCCTAGCCTGCCAGAAGCTGGCAGGCTAGGGAGGTGAATGGGTATACAGAATGGTCACCTTTGGAGCCAGTGACCCATGACTTTACCAACCATTTCCAGGGGAACATTTTAGAAGAAACCACTCCTCCTGCTTCTGCCCATCAGAATGGCCACGTTTTTCTTCTTCATTTTCCTTCGTCTGTGTTGACAAATGCTTGTCTTTGACACGCAGCCACATGCCAGATATCTGGTGCTGCGCTAACCAGGCTGAATGAATTCAAATAAAATAAAATACAATTTATTTGTATAGCCCTTTTTACACGCAAGCATTGCTCTTATTAAGCAATTCATTAGCAGATGAGAGGAAGATAACAAAAAATGGTATTTGTGAGGGATAATAACAAGCCAAGGGGATGGCTGATACTCTGTGGTGTGGTGGATGGTGAGGAGCACACCAGCCAAGCGCACAAGTGACATTAACCTTTTGATTAGCAGAGTAATGGACAGATGGAGGGATCGGCAGAGGCAACCAACAGATAAGGGGACAAGAGAGTTTAAACGAACGTGTGTGTCTTCTCATTGGTTGTGCAGTTGTCTGGGATCATTTCAATACAGCCACACATATAACAGCAATAATGTGGATAATAAAAAAAATCGTGAGTCAGGTGGCTGAGCGGTTAGAGAATTGGGCTAGTAACCTGAAGGTCGCTGGTTCGATTCCCGGCCATGCCACATGACGTTGTGTCCTTGGGCAAGGCACTTCACCCTACTTGCCTCGGGGGAATGTCCTTGTACTTACTGTAAGTCGCTCTGGATAAGAGCGTCTGCTAAATGTAAATGGATAATAACTTTAGTATGGTCAATACGGAATCATCCTTCATCTTTAATTAATCTTTTTTTTTTTTGGTCTGTGTATGTATGTCTTATTTTTAAAATAAAGTTACATGAAAATGTTATCTTGTTAATATGTAAAAAAGTTAACATTCTTTCAGATTTTCTTTTGAAAAAATACAAATTTATAATCCCATGAGGTTCAAATTTTTATGTGTCTTGTGCCCCTTCAATGTGAAGATGAACGGTTTCTGGGAAAGTGAGACGTAAAGGAAAATGACACAAATATAATTTCCATGGGTATGAGAGCTGATTTCCTGTCATTATTTTGAAACAATTGACCATTCATTACAAACACACAATCTGAGGTTCATAACCCTATTTTCCGGGATAATGCCATGTGTAATGAATGAACAAAGATTTCGGTATGGCCTTCAGAAGAACATCAGCCAGACGAAGATCTTCTCTTTGTGTCTCAGAGTGGGGTGATAGTGGGATGATAGTGGGATGATAGTGGGATGTTCATCACTCCCCTCCACCCCCTCATCCCGTCATCCTGTTCCCCAATCATCTGCTGCAAAGTGAACTACATAATTGCCCATTGATTTCTGTCCTTATTGGAGAGTAGCAGGCATGTTTAGAGAGTAAACCTATTGCTTTCTCCGTAAGCGTTCCTGTGTGATGCTTAATGCTCGTAAGAGCCCAATTTCCTTCACTATAAAGCTCCTGGCACCGCAGCAGAGTCTTCTAGCACGGTGAGGCAGAGCATGAAAGAGCAGTGGAACAAGGTAAAAGGTAGGGTGGGAGAAAGTCAGTCTCTCTCACCCGGGTTCCCGAGCCTTAAGTGAAACTTAAGAGGGAGTTAAACTGTAATGTGTGCTTTTGCCACAGCCTGGAGGATACCCAGTATGCAAAGTTCATCGGCACCCCCTGAATGTGCGTGGCACTAATGTGTTCAAACGGCAGAGAGAGCAGAGAGAGCAGGTAGGGCTAACTGGGCGGTCATGGCGTGCTGAATGGCTTCTATGACTAAGCGTCTCTCTCTCCCTGCCTCGCTCTCCTTCTTTCTCTCCCTGCCTTTCTCTCCCTCTCTCTCTCTCTGCCTGCCTCTCTCTCTCCCTGCCTCTCTCTCTCCCTGCCTCTTTCTCTCTCTCTCACCCTCTACCTGCCTCTCTCTCTCCCTGCCTCTCTCCCCCCCCCTCTCTTAGCCCCTTACATGACTAAATGTAAATGTAAATGTACACAAGCGCCGCTACACAACTAACATGGGGGTAGTCGACCGCCTTCGTTGAGAGCTGTGTAATATCCCACAGATCTCACTCTCTCTCCCTCTCTCATTGCCTCTCTCTCTCCTTCTCTCTACCTCTCTCAAGTAATCAGAGCTAGGACTTGGTCCACTTATCAACATTGCTAATGGCATAGCGGTTTTCATCAGGATGTGACTGTAAAGACGTGTGTGTATTTCCTCAGCTCCCCTTCTGGCATCATTGAGGGCGAATGTAGATTTGGATCTACAATTTACTCATGCTAATACACTCTCCACTTTTATCACATGGGTATTACATTGTATTTGTAGATATTTGTAGCAGTATTTGCTTTTTGACCTTTCTATTGGTCTATACGATACAGACATCCCAGTACATGCCTCATCCAGTCAATCTTTTTACTGTAATTGACAGTCCACAGCAAACTGGCCCCCCTGGTGGGAGCACTGTGTGTACGTTCTGGCTGGCAGAGGCTGTGTGTTGGCCAAGTGTAGATAGCAGAGCAAACCCCTCACATCGTCAGGTGTCAGTCACCGTCAGAATTCTCTTTCAGATGAGAGCTGCATTATGTATGAGTGCTCACTGCTACGTAAAGTGGCTGGCTTGATGGAAATGGCTGTTAAGATGAACACTTGACGGCCTGGGCTCTGAATTACTCTCAAGTGGTTTGGTGATTTTCCAACCTCTTGTTTTGCATCTTAAAGATCTGTATTGTCTTCCTAAAAACACATAATCTGCACCAGCACACAAACACACATTGATAGGCATGCACACACGCATGTGCACACACAAGAATACACCGATATTTTGTGAAAATGTTTCTATCCCAAAACATTTCCCAATTTTACTGAGCTTTGGCTCAACCCAGTTTCAGCTGACTTATTTGTATTCCATTACTTTGAACACAGACATGATCAGATGAATATTAACGTACCAGAAGAGTCTGTGAGATGAAGACTGACGGGACAGATACCTTGAAGAGGTCTCTTCACAAACCGTTGATGAATATCTATGGCTGATGAATATGGTTGAATATATACCATGAGAGAAAATACAGTATATCTAGAGATACTATTAGAATTTATTAGAATCTAATCTCATAAAATATGAGTTAGGATTAGGTTGACCCAATCCTAATCCCAACCCAAACTCTACGAAAAGCTCTAGAATTTCATCTTGAGCTCAAATCGAGGTCATCAAATGACCCTGTTCAGTCTGAATCACTGAATAAGCGATGGGAGGAGTGCTATCATCTATATATCGTTCTTCTTTTCACCAAATTCCTAAACCTGAGATGCTTCTGGAATAATCAATGTCCTGACTCTGATTAGATCATTTTTACCCCTAGCAGCTCCTAGTGGCAATCGATAGTGCTTCTGGTGTTCTGGAAGAAAGATTGACCAATAATTTCCCCCCTGGATTTTCAATTATAAACTGCTAAACATCTGCAATAAAGAAGACTGCGAGCAGCCCCAGCTATCAATCACACTAGAGAGCGTGTAGATGAGAGTGATAACACGACAACAGCCATCAGGGAAGAGGAATGCCCCCTCAAGCTGCCTTGCACACACACGCTCTCACTCACTCTCTCTTGTACACACACACACAAACTCTCTCTCTCTTGTATGCACATACACTCTCTTGTACACACACGCAAACTCACTCTCACACTCTTGCTCTCTGTTTCTCGGTCGCTATCTCCGGGTCTCTCTCTCTCTCACACACACACACACACACCGTCATACCCACCATGCACGCTCATCCTCCTGTTGACGTGAAGTATCTCTCCTTCCCAAATGTGCACCCGATCCCTCTCACACATGCCTGGCTTCTACCTGTCTCACTCTCAACTCTCAACCATCCTTCTGTTTCTCCGTTCCACTCCTCAAAACGTCCTGCTTGATGTCTCAGTCATGGCATGCATGTGTTGAAGGTTCATTCAGACTGCCAACAAGCACATTCTCTCTCTCTCTCTCTCTCTCTCTCTCTCTCTCTCTCTCTCTCTCTCTCTCTCTCTCTCTCTCTCTCTCTCTCTCTCTCTTGCCCTCTCTCTCTTTCTCTCTCTCGCCCTCTCTCTCTTTCTCTCGCCCTCTCTCTCTCTCTCGCCCTCTCTCTCTCTCACACATCCTCCCTCTTGTCCTTTCTCTCTCTCCCTCCAACCCCGTCCACCTCCTCCTCATCCCTCCATCTCCGGGCTTGTGGGTCCATGTCAGTCCTAAGCTTGCTGTCTCTTACCTCGCTGGCGTCCACAGCCTCCTGTGTCACGTGTAGACAGTGTGGAGCATATTAAACACCCTGTAAGCCAATAAAGCAGGCAAATGTGTATTCAGTGAGAGAATAATCTGCCCCAAGCCTTTTTGGAAGATTTAGCGTGCGTGTATGTGTGTGTGTGTGTTGGTTTTTGTCTGGGTGTGACTGTGTTTATTCTGTATACTATGAAATTGATAGTGTTTAGCTTCCTAAGCTGCTCTGCCTGCTAATGTATGCACTCATCTCCAAAAGGAGGCAATTGCATTCCAACATGAACATTATGCACTATGAACTAAGCCAACATAATATGATAGCATTCATGCTAATGCTATGTCCTTTGACTGGTGTGATATTTGAATAATGTAGTCATATAATTTGACAATGATAATACATTAATGATACCATAATGCTGGAATTTTGAATTCCTAGTCACATATTCTTGGCTGGGATGTTAATTTGATGAGTGCACTGGAAGTATGTGCATGGAAGATGATCCTAGATCCTACACGCTGGTGATGAAACGATGTTCTGTGTGTGTGTGTGTGTGTGTGCGTGCATGTTTGCTTGTCTTTGTAGCACACGACAGGACCACACACACTCACGTACACACATGGTGTGTGTGGCCCCTCTCCCTTGAGTGTTGTCCACCGAGGTTCATTGATTAATTAATAGTGAGTGATTCTTCATCTTTAAGGGTTATAATTACACAGGGGAGTGATGCACTGTGCACACAAGGACAGGGGGGTCGCAATGCCGACATACTTCATCAAACACACCATGGGAACACACAGAGGTGTGTGTGTGTGTGTGTGCGGGTGTATGTGTGTGTTATCTGTCAGGCCCTGTCACAGAGCCAAAATACAGGCCCACGGCAAGGGAGGTTTTAGCATGCTAATGCTAGCTGGAGTAGACTATCTATAATCCCACTACCTGAAAGTCAAACTGGCACCCGGGAAGCTGCTTCTCAATGTTTGTAGATGCTAGTTAAGCTCTGTGTCAACTCAACTGAATCAACCTTCCGTGTGTAACAAACCGCTGCGACTCATGGATCTGGAAGGCAGGTGCACACATCGATAGTCCATTCCCTTAGTCTCATTAGCCTCTCAATTAGCACACCCTGCTTTGATCCCTATCATGACACAGCAAAACAAACCTACAACCCACATAGACTAAGCCCCTTTGCTAGTAGCAAAAACAGCGGGCATGCCCGCCTCTCTCTGTTTATTTCAGACTACCCTAATCACAGGGTAACTAATTAACAGGCAAGAATGAACACACAAACACAAATGGATAGTAATTAAGCTATAAAAAAGGACCCTTTTGTCTTCCTTTCTTCCAGCTGTTTCTTAATGGGGATTGTGTAGTTCTGTGTCTGACTGGGTCAGGATTAGACACCAGGGATGCCGAGGGGCTGTTTCAGAAGTAGAAGGAGGAAGCCGGCCTATTTCAAAGGCAGTTAAAAGGCACCGCGAGGCAACCTGCTTGTAGCTCAAGTTCCAAAGTCCCCAGTCATCCATCAGCCATCACCACCCATAAAAGATCCTCAATCCCTTTCAAAACAACATTTAGCTTCAGCTATCAAAGGTTACTAATTTATTTACATTCCTTATATATTTACTTTTTGCCAGGTGAGTCGTGTGTTGTATCGAGGGTGGCCCGGGAAAGTGATTTGATGATTTAGGGCCCAATTCGGCGTCTAAAATTGGTTCCTGCCAGCGTCATACATCATGGAGAATTAAAAGGTGATTGTGGTGTGTGAGGTGGACCAGGACGGGTGCAGAGATCTCACTGGTGTGGCTCAGACCCACTGACACATCAGTCAACAGTGTGGGACAGTGAGACAGAGACAGATGAGGAGCAGGCAAGGTGCAGATTGCCGATCTGATCATTAGATGATAAGCAAGATGAATCAGGAGAAGGGGTGGGAAGTGGAGGGTGGTGGGGAGGGGGGGGGGGAGGGAAGAGGGATGGAAAGAGAAGGAGAGATGGGGGGGAGGAAGAGAAATAGAAGTGAGGAGGGGTTGGTGAAAGACACTGTGGAGAGGGACCCGCAGTGTAGCCATTAGAGTGCACATGTCAGGCAAATTAGATTGAAGAGAGGATGGGAAGGAGGAGTGGAGAAAAAATTAGAACTTGGGGCGGACGCAATCCCTGCTGACCGCACACGTGGCACCCACGCACACACACACACGCGCACACACACGCACACAAACGCACACACACACACACACAGTCTAGACAGTGCTGTGGTATGAGTGATGGAGCAAGGGGACTCTCATCATTGCAGTCATCTGATGTGCAGAGCACGGCTGTAAATGTGGTGTTGAAGTAGGCCACGTCAGGGTGGGAGAGAGTGAGGTCACTCCTGTCTCACACTCCTTCTCACAAGATACAGACAAGAACAAGCCTAGCCACACAACAGGATTTCAAGAAATGGTTTGAAAAGCATGCAGAAATACTAAGAGTATAACTTCCTCTACATTCAGATAAACAACAGACAAAATCTGTGGATAAATAATTATAATAATCTGTCTTGGAGTCTATCACTACATCACACAAGCCGTTAAGGTTCTGTTTATTATAACACACAGTTCCAGCACCAGGACTCATTAGACACATCTCTCTTCCTCGTGCAGGGATCTCTGGGAGATTGAGTTCAAGTTAGGGTCCCTTTAGACACCTAAACTACAGAGGATGTTCTACTAGCAGATTGCATGCAAACACATCCAGAGCTTGTTCATCACTTGGTTTAACTGCCTTCTGGAGGCTGTTAATGTGGCAATGGTAGAAAACACAAGTTCCAGCGAGGAGGGATGTGTGGAACATTGTAGAGATGTCCTCCTGAGGTTCTACCTCATACACTAATATACATACTCAATGTGAGAGATCCACAGAGGCCTGCACCACACTCTCTCTCTCTCTCTCTCTCTCTCTTTCTCTCTCTCTCTCCCTCTCTCTCTCTCTCTCTCTCTCTCTCTCTCTCTCTCTCTCTCTCTCTCTCTCTCGTTGTCTCTCTTTTACACACACATACACTCTCCTTAAATCCCTCTTTCTTTCTTTCTTGCTCTCTCTTTTCTCTCTCTCTGTTCCTTTGTAAGAGACAGTAACCCCACTGCTATAACCCTTGTCCTCTATATCTATATTTAAAATCATCACAATGATTGTGTCCGACATCTAATCTATAATTCAAAATATGCCTTCAGTGAAGTTTTAAAATACAGGGACTATAAATGTGTGTGTGTGTGGAAATGTGTGTGCGTGTGCATGACAGTGTGTTCACGTGCGCATGTGTGTTGTACGCATGAATGAAGAGCATTTTTAACACGTTTCATCTCGCTACAGCTACAATTCAACTTCTACACATTTCAGGTGTATTGTGTCTTTCTCTTTCACAAACTTTGGTTTTGGGATTGTGACGGCCCATATCTTTGTTTGACCTTTCATGACAATGCACATGCACACACATTTGCACAAGCTCCAGGTGCATGACTGACATTCTCACAAGCTCACAAAGCTACAATACGAATAGTTTGGTCGTTAAAGAAAATCACTAGCTCTGTCACACACACACACACACACACACACACACACACACAGACAGACAGACAGACAGACAGACACACACATGCACACACAAGCATTCTCATTGTATTTACTGGATTTTCATATCCTGCCACCGTCCGTGCCAGATGATGTACGACAACACTCGGAAATATTTAGCCGAGATGATCCCAGCGAGATGAATTAATAATTCATGTGTGATGGAGTCTTTTTAATATTTCAGGCATAATTAATAAGCCCGAGTATCGCTCCCTTCGTGGAGAGAATCACACTGAATGTCAACAGCAGATGAATGAGACAGGAGGCCACGCCCAGTTCACTATCAGTCAGAGAACAGGACACACACACATACATACACACACTATCGGTCAGAGAACAGGACACACACACACACACAAAGACACTATCGGTCAGAGAGTGCAGTGCATGCCACATGACTACAGCTACAGACCAAGGTGTCTAATGGCTCCTAGGTCTAACTACTCCTCAACTCTGGAGCCCACATTTCCCCATTTTTCTGGGGATGAATGAGATGAGGCTGGCTGTGCCACCAGCACCACATCTCCAGTCCTCTCCATCACAGGGGGCATTTTCCCTCCAGCAGGAGGGCCGCAGGGCAGCAGGGTTATTATGTTACACTAAGCTCTTAACAGGTACGCTGCATCTATATAACGCATGTTCGCCCACTCTGTCTTTCTCTTCCTGTCTCTCTCCCACACACACGCAAACACAGCCATTCAACGCACATGCACACAAACAGACACACACACACAGATGGACGAACACACACACACACACGCAGGTAGAAAGATGAGGCTCAGACAGTGTCCCCAGAGTCTCTGTGTGTGGCTACATTACCAGCCCAGTTATGAATAATGGCTGAGTGTACACAAGCTTTAAATAAACTTTAATCAATTTCAGAGTGTGGGTCTTTGGTTAATCAATTTGCTGCTTTCCAGCTGTACAGCAGAGAGAAACTGTGACCACACACTGAGGGAAACACACACGCCCACACACCAGATACACAGACACACACTCATTCACACACACACACACACAAAGCTCCAGCCCTGGTAAACATAGCTTGAAGATTCCCGGGGTGTACAGATTCATCAAAATAAATCCCTTTCTGTCCTCGTCAGGGAGTCTCATCTATGATCATCAGCCTGCTCTGGTGGTCACTGGCCCAGCGGGGCCAGCCCTGTGAGGACCCTGGCCCTCCCCTGGCTTCCCCAGAGGGTCCCGTGACCAGAGAGACCCCTGGGCAGGCCTCTCACACCATGACCACTACACCACTACATCCTGGATAATGTAGCAGATACTATTCATTTGTCTTTGGGCCAGGTAATGCTGGAGGGAAAAATCCAATAACGTTAGAATATTACGGATATTTGAAACTTGATTTGAAGTGGTCAGGCCGATATTACACATTCTCTTTTATTTATTCGACCAATCTAGCTCCAGAACATTCAGGCCATGTACTGCTTTTCAGTCAGGCCAGTGGGAGCAGAAGGTCAAATCCCCAGTCCTGTACCTGCTCTTCTACTGACAACCAGGACATGCTCATATATATAGCAGCAGCTGCTGACAAGTGGATGTTAGAGACCTCCATGAAAAAGTGCCAATTACATAATTCATCTCAACGCAGCTCTAGGCTCTGCATTACTTATGAACCTGTGTGCTTCAAGTGCTCCACGCTAATTCACATTCTGGATTCGTTATGTAATAAAATAATTAGTGTGAAAGTAACTATGTGTAGGTGTCTGTGTGTGCATGTGCATGTTTGGGGGGGGGAGACTGATTATGTGAAGCACTGTGAAGGATGCAAGGGGGGGGGAGCAACCAGAAAAACGAATTCTACCTCTACAATTTGCACTTGTCCTCTCCTCTGTCTATCCTTCAGGCTCCGCTCTCTCCCCCCCCCCCTGCCCCCCCCCAGCACAACACGGGATTAATAAGAAGAGACAGCAGAGAGAAGAGAGTTGGAGGGAAGCCAAAAAATGGTAGGGTCAGGGCGGTAAGATGGAATGGAAGAAAAGATTTGAAAGCAAACAGCAGATGGATCTAGCCTCATTCCACCCTCAAACGTTTGAGCTCCTGCTGACTGGGGAGGTTGTTTGGTTGTGTCATGCATCCGCTGGGTCAACAGCAGTCAACAGTAGTGATCCCATCATGCAAAGTTCACAGCTCAATGTGACCTGCACTCTCTGTCTATATGAGCCTCTCCTCCTTTGGCTTCCTTTCTGGCATAGCTGAAGGCTGCCTCGGGTCAGATTCTTAAGCGGGGAGATTATTCAAACAGGACAAAGTCATATTCAATTACGGCGGCAGGATATTGGCTGTACAGTAAATGAAACAATTACAGCGGCTCCAATGGCAGATGTGCAGGGCCCATTTGCAGGAGTGTGCTGTCAGCAGAGCTGGGTCATTCTATTACAGTCGTAGTGATGGGGCCTTAGCACCCCCAATGCCTTGCATACTTATGCTGGTTCCCGCACACAGACACACAAGCAGACACACAATCCAGAACAAAGAAGACAGTACTGTAAGAGGATGGGGATGGGAGCAAAGAGACTTTTTTTTTATTTTTTCTTAATTTTCATCACCTTTTCCTCCTCATTCAGTCAGACTGCCTTACAATCCATCCCTAACTCCTTCACTGTGAATCCACTCAATTCTCGATTCAAATTTTCACCTTCTCTCTCTCTTTCAATGACAATCCCTATTTCTCTCCCTCCCTCCCTCTGAACTCTTCACCTGCTCCTGGTACCTGTCTGTGTCACACTGACAAAGCTCTGTAGCCGAGGTGAATCTGTTAACTGAGCCGAGAGAGAGAGAGAGAGAGAGAGAGAGAGAGAGAGAGAGAGAGAGAGAGAGAGAGAGAGAGAGAGAGAGAGAGAGAGAGAGAGAGAGAGAGAGAGGTAAAGTAGAGCTTGGACAGGCAGTACAGTAAATGCCCCAAGGCAAAACATCACATGCCCCTAAGGGATGTCTCAGTCCAATCTTAATGATATACAGTGCTGTACAGCAAGCCATGGGCTTCTTAAGAGTAATACATGTGTATATCGGTACAGAGCCAGCTATGTGACTCGAATCCCTTAACTGGGAGTTGCTCTCATTAGAATGCCAAGTCAGGTCCAATGCTTTGTTTTGTCATTCTGTTTGGCTGCAGTCTTCTCATCCCTACGTACTCTCCCAGCACTCACCCGCTTTCTTCTCCTTCTCTTGAACTCTCCCTCTCTCTAACTCTCCCTCTCTATGTCTCTGTCTTCCACTCATTCTCACAAACGCTCTCTCACTGTGTCTGACTAGTCTAATCGCTCGAATTCATTCTGCATCTTTCTTTGGAAGTCCAAAAAGTATAATCACTTGTTATAGGGAAAGGAAGAACCGAATAAACTTCCATCTTGGTGCGTTCATATGTCTTGTCTGTGCGGCTGTCGCCCAGTAATTAGGGCTCCCATCAATGACGAATGATCCTGTCTACATACTTCAAATAGCTACAAAAGTCTGCAAAGCCTTCAACTTCTTAAACAAGCAGTCCATTTCAAAAAGAGGAAGATAGATCAAGAGAGTCCATTACTGTCAGAAATTGATCTGTCTTAAAGTACAGCATGTTCTTAGCTATTCTTCTGTATTTTCTGCCTTTTAACAATCTATACGCGCTCCTCACCTAGTTTGTAATTAGCCTCAGGATCCTCAGAACATGGGACACCACAACATTGACCTTGAGCACTTTTGCCCAAAGCTGACCATGTCTTCAGCTTCAATTTCAAATCACGATTACAGACTGAGCGATTGTTGGCAAGGCACCGAGGGCATCACGATGATTAAAATCAAATAGACTTAGCTCCATCTCGAATTACGCACGATTCCACTGAGCCCTGCCGAACTACCCGGGTGCTTCTGTATCAATATGAGGCCCCTTGCCCCTCCCACGAGCGGCAGCCTCTAAAGACAACGTTCAGAAAATCACACATTCAGCCATTATGTAGGACAAAGGAAGCGTTGCAGTGTCATGGCTGGGTGAGCGCTCCTTCTACGGTTCTGCTTTGTCTCTGAGGTGTTGACTTCAGCGGGTTGATAATCATATGGACTGTATTATACTGTTCTACACAATACAATCGGACAACACATTTGTATTGAAGGAAAACAGGCAAAGAAAACTAAATGAATTCCATTCCAGAAAACACACCGGTTTTTGTGCGTTCTAAAAGAGCTGGAAGCAATACATGTTGAAGTGTCATGTTTAAAATGGCGAAGGCTGCCTAAATGCACACCCTTAATACAACCTCTAAAATGAAATTAGAGTAGAACATAAAGAATCACCCTATTCATTCCTCTTCTTCAAGGCTGTATGTAAAATCTGGAGAACTCTCAATTCACGACTGGCAGTGAATGTGAAATGGGCTGGGAGGGCTTGATATGGAAGGGAGAAGGTTGTGAATTCTCTATCTCATAAATTAGACTTCCATTGATGCCAGAAGTATTGAAGTCACAAGGGCTTTAAAATTAATATCTAGCGAGTGTGTGCTTGGGGGATGGGTGTGTGTGTGTGTGGTATGTGTGCTTGTGTGTGTGTGTGTGGGGGGGTATATAGCTATTGCAGTAATGATTTTTCTGAAGAGGAAAAAATAGAAGTTCCCCCATTAAATCCACTTGAACAGAAAACTTGAATGTTTGAAAGGAAAGGAAAGCAGCCTCTTAGAAGAGTGAGGCCCAGCGTATCGATCTGAGCTCGGCTTTGGAGTCAGACCCCAACAAAAAGGCCAATTAAACTATATGGGAAAGCACTTGTAATTATGTAAAATGAGGCCACATATCATAGATGGGTCGTATTTGAGGTTTATATTGCACCTCTTAATCAAAGTCCTAATATGGGACAGTACGTCTGATGTGGCCCAGGACAGGGCGCTGAGTCTGTTCACAGCAGACCAGAGGGCAGTAGAAGGCAATATTTATGAAATCATGAAATCTGCTCTTTTTACCTCAAGGTCTGAGAGAGAGAGAGAGAGAGAGAGAGAGAGAGAGAGAGAGAGAGAGAGAGAGAGAGAGAGAGAGAGAGAGAGAGAGAGAGAGAGAGAGAGAGAGAGAGAGAGAGAGAGAGAGAGAGAGAGAGAGATGAATGTGATTGCTGGCACTCTACAAGATATATAGGAACCTACAGCAGTGAGAAGGGGGGGGGGGGGGACCACAGTGCTTTATTGCTGCTTGGAGTGGAGACACTTTGAGTCATGGGGTAGGGAGCCCCTGAGGGAAGGATGTGATTATTAAATATCAGAGTGGCCTGCCACTGCTGATTCACATGAAGGACTTCTCAGCCATCAGCAGTCTCCCACCATGCAGAGGTACCTGACACTGTCCCTGGATGACTCTGAGAGGGAACACACACACACACACCCATACACACACAGAGATCTGACATCAACCGACAAATGTCACATCTAAGACATGTTATCTCATCAACTCAAAATGCACACTGCCTGCAGGTTCAAACCAACGTTGGTCAGAACTTCATCTGATAACGCCCAGGCGGGAGACTTTCCCTCTTGTCTTTACATTCTGAATTCTGCTGCTCTTGCCTAAATAATGTCTTCTGTTACATCAGTGTCTTACATAACCTACGGTAGCATAGAAGAAGTCTATCAGGACACAAAAGACCATCATCAGATCTTAGCGTCAACCCAGAATGCTAAGTGAAACTGTCACCAGCTCCATTTTACCCACAAGCCTCTGGCTTTCAATGCCACAATGGGCAACAATTAGGGTAGACAAGGGAGACGAAATATTTAAATAAATAAAATAAAGATCATTTGTTGCCGGAGGCTTGGTTGCACAGTAAAAGATTAATGCTGCTTCTCTGCAAATATCGCTCTGAGGGACAACAGAAGTCACTTTTTCTCCATCGAAACATTCATAAAATAAAAAGCCCAAAGAAGCCCTGAAGCCGAGGCTCTAAAGAGCACAGAGAGAGAGAGAGGGAGAGAGAAAAAGACAGTACCAAAAATGCTGCATAGACAGCGACACACACACACACACACACTAACCTGAGTAGGCCCAGTAGGACTCCTCGGGTGCTCTCCTGAGTCTGGTGCCGGGCGCAGGGCCATGCTGGCTCGGTGTCGAGGACCCGCTCTGGCCGCCTGGCACTGCTGCATGGAGGAAACACAGAGGAAGGATGTCATCAAAATGGCTCCACACTTGCTCACTGTGGCACGGCAGAAACAGGCCCAGGGTGCCGCTCGACTCGCTAGCCCAGCTCCGGTACCAAGCACACTGCCTTACTCACAAGTGTTGCCCTCTTCCTAATGAAATGCCACTTCAATTCTACCAACACGTAGGAAGTCAATACAGGGTTGTAGAACATCGAGTTGTACAGGAGAGAGTTTGGTCAGCATGTGTGAGTGTGTGTGTGTATTTTCCCCATCACTGTCAGATGTGAGTATGGCTCCGACTGTGGAGGATGTGGAGAGGGAGAGATACTCAGGGTTATGGGTAAGAAGCATGGCCCTCAAACCTGCTGTACCTCAAATGGGCTTTGGCAGAACCCAGAGATAAGTGCCATGCTGAATCTCATCTCCACCAAAAGGCCCACCTGAGTGTAGGTGTGCGATAGAGAAAGAGCGTCTCAGGTGTGTAAGTGTGCGATAGAGAAAGAGCGTTGCAGGTCTGTAGGTGTGCGATAGAAAAAGAGCGTCTCAGGTGTGTAAGTGTGCGATAGAGAAAGAGCGTCGCAGGTCTGTAGGTGTGCGATAGAGAAAGAGCGTTGCAGGTCTGTAGGTGTGCGATAGAAAAAGAGCGTCTCAGGTGTGTAAGTGTGCGATAGAGAAAGAGCGTCTCAGGTGTGTAAGTGTGCGATAGAGAAAGAGCGTCGCAGGTCTGTAGGTGTGCGATAGAAAAAGAGCGTCTCAGGTGTGTAAGTGTGCGATAGAGAAAGAGCGTCGCAGGTCTGTAGGTGTGCGATAGAGAAAAGAGCGTTGCAGGTCTGTAGGTGTGCGATAGAAAAAGAGCGTCTCAGGTGTGTAAGTGTGCGATAGAGAAAGAGCGTCGCAGGTGTTGGGCCTGAGTACGTGAGCGAGCACATGTCTTCCCGCTCATTCGCCGCACCGGACTGCAGTCGCAAGGACGCTCAGGACCGTCAGAGCCGTCAATCAAAGCCTAATGGAATTTTAAAGGCCTCTCGCTAGGCATTGTGGGTATCCAAGGACTTGATATGAACAATGGGTGACTCTTTGTTTCAATGACACACTCGTTTTTTCTCCTCTTCTTTTAATTCTAGGGGATGTAAGCTGGAGCATGCCTGGGAATGCCAATGAAGGGCCAGTCTACAGCTTTTCTATGAATTACATTATTGATTCCCAATACTCCTCAGAACAGAAAATGTAATTATGCACGGCTCCACCCTAACCTCTCAATCCATGCCAAGCCCATCTTCTCTCTACCCTTGTTCCCATCCATCTCTCTTTCACTCTCCGTCTTCTTTTCCCCCCCTTTTTTTATACGAAGGCCTCACCCCCCACTTTACCCTCCCCAAATCCTCCTCCCCCCCAGCCCCTCCACACAACCTCCAAGGATTCGTCCTTCCCCCATGGTGGTGGGGGGGCTTTGCCCACATAGGCCTGGTTTTCTCACCATGCTACCAAGGCTTACCAAGGCACCATGCTACCATGCTGTGCCCCCCATGGTGGGGGGCACAGCGGGGCTGTGCCCCCCACCACCACCAAACCGTGGCCACTCTGGCTTTGACTTCTGCCAGTCACTTAACCGGCTCTATCAACACAGGTGTCCATTAAACCAGCAGCCCCTGCCAAAGCCCCAGCACACACGCTCTCAGAGCCAAACTCAAGATGTGCTTCTCAGCACCACTCAGCATAGAGGATATCAATGTTAACATAGTGAGGAGAGAGAGAGATAGTTGAGGGGCAAAGGGGGCAGGAAGAGGAGAGAGGAGGGGCGGTTTGAAGGACATGAGAGGGAGGGAGGAGAGGCAGAGGGGATTAGAACTGGGGAAGAGGGGGATGGACAGAGAGAGAGAGAGAGAGAGAGAGAGAGAGAGAGAGAGAGAGAGAGAGAGAGAGAGAGAGAGAGAGAGAGAGAGAGAGAGAGAGAGCAGACTGTGTAAATAGGAAAGGTTTTAGACAGATATAATGCAGGAGTGCAGGATGGATATGCTGCAGAGGCAGAAGAGGAAGCAGAAATGTCAAGGGGAGGAAGGGGGAGGAGGACGAGAGGGATAGAGAGAGACACTGAAAGAGAGGAAGGGAAGAGAAGGGTTCATTTAAATGCCCGGTGTCAAATCACACGAGGGCCAAAGCCCTGTTCCAATCCAAAGTGCTCTCCTAGCAACAGTCGCCGGGTCACTTTGATGGACAGCCTGCTGCATGGCAACCACTAAGCAGGAGAGCGTGGGCAGGGAGGGGAGGAGATGAGGAAAGGAGAGACGGAGAACAGACTCCTACTGTTGGCTCATGAAGGGTGGAGAGCAGGGCTGGAGAGAGGGGAGGAAAGGGGGAGGAAAGGGGGAGGAGGGAGGGCCGTGACTGGCAGTGTCAGATTTCAGATGGTCACTGGGGTTTGAAAATACACAAGGAAGAAAATGTTGTGGAAGTGATAAAAAAAAAAGAAAAAACATTTTTAGGAATCTGTGACTTTAAATTACACAGGAAATTGGCTATGTCAATCATGGAGGGAGACGCCAACAGAGACACTCACATTCACAAACAACCTGTAAATAGTTTTATTTCAGTTTCAGTTGTATTTCCGCTGAAGGGAAGCCATGGCATACAAGGCAGGCCAGAAACAGAGATTAGTTTGACTCAGTTTAGACCTCCGTCAGAGAGTGTGCACTGCAGCCAGAGCCACCTGGGGAAACCGCGGCAACACCCCATTCAAGCACTTCCTCTCCTCTCGTCCCTTGACTTCCTTCATCTCCTCGTCTCTTTCTCCACCCCACGCTCCCCACCTCCCTGCTCCCCAGACCCTGTCAAAGCCTGTCAGCATCAATACAGTTCACACCATGCAGAAACACACACACATACACACAAACATCCCACTATGACACACACACACACCGAAAAACGACTAACACCTCATCATGCACCAGTGATGCACACATCCTTTCCAAAAAAACCTTCATATTTTCAAGATTCATTGCAGGCAGAACGGTGTGGTATGAGGGATCTAGAGACCCTCCATGTTTAACAGTGCAGCCGACGCAGAGTGTGTCTCCTGTGATCAGATCTGGAATCCACAAGGTCCATCCAGCTGAGCTGGCCTAAATGAATTCTGACGTAATTGATTTATATTTTCCCATTAGAGGAATGCACTCCTATGGCAGAAGGAGAGGGTGGGCTGACATTTTTGTCAGGCCATCTCGACAGAGACATTGAAACAGGGAAATAGAATCTAATAACACTTCGAGAGGCTGGAATTCTCATATCAGTCAAGGGGTTTAAAGGCAAGCGCAATAAATAAGACGATTCTACTTGGTTCCCCACACAGAATAGCATGTTATTGGTTGGTTTGTTTGAGATCAGATGTTTGGTATTGCAATAGCGGGCTGTCATTGGATGTCTTTGGTCATGTCATTAACTCTCCCTCTCTCATTATCTCTCTCTCTCTCGGCCTCTCTCTCACACAAACACACCGGGCTAAATCGATGTGGTGAATACAGTAGTTTTGAATGCCAAAGTAACTGCAGGCCTCTTGCTGCAACTCTCTCTCAAAAGTCCTGCCAGGAGTGAATAAAGGCTGAAAAAGCGTGGAACTTTGGCTGACCCTGGCTTTGTTTTCACACAGAGTGACTCACAAAGTTCCTCTTGAGAAAAAAATGGAGAACATTGGTTCCTGCCATCCATCACAAGAAGGCATTTAAGGAATTGCTGGGTGTTTGCTCTCACTTAATTAAAATGCATAGCTGGTTCCTGTGTTCATGTACTTAACCTTGGCTTTTTTTCTCCTCCTCTCTTTTTTCTCTTTTCAGTAGTTCGAGGGGGTAGCATGGGGTGTCCACGCACACACACACACGCACACACACACACACACACGCACACACACACACACACACACACACACATACACACAGAGACACAGACGCGCAGGGACAAAGACACACACACACCGTGTGAGGGCCAGCCAAGACAGACCCCTTCTCGGTGATTTGCTTCATTAGCATTCTTTACATCTCCCTCCAATACCTCTCCACTACTGAAGGACATCCACAGAAAACACACACACACTCTACACACAACCATACTAATACCATCACACAAAAGCAGCCGCATAGAAAACTCAGGCAACACTCATAACGTTGCCAAACACACGGGCAGAGAAAAGCAGTCAGCCATGGTGGTCAGAGGAACAGCTGCCATGTTACTAAACAAGCCTTGCAGGGCTGTAATGGTCATCCCTCAGCCTGGGGTGGCTGACTAGACCCCCTGACACATGGACAGGCACAGGCGCAGCATCCAGGGGCAGGGGCAGACACTGCAGTTATAAGCTGTGAGCTGAGGCTAGGGTTGGTGCTGGGTTAGAACTGGAGTGAAGCACGGTCCAGGTTGGGTTGCTAAGAAAATAGATCAGGCTAGATGGTCAGAGTGGAGGTTGATCATGGGGCAGGGGCATGGGTAGGGTTAGGGTTAGGGTTAGGGTTGGAGTTGGGGCTGAGGCTGGGGCTGGGGTTGAAGTTGTTGCTGAGGTTGGGATGGGGGCTGGGGCAGAGGTTGGGGGTAGAGTTGTTCATGGCTGTGTTAGATAGGGGTGGATTACAGTGAAGAAGGAAAGAGAGAGAATCAGAGAGAGAATCAGTCCTCACAGCGTTTGAGCCAGCGTGAGAGGAGTTAATGCATAGTACAGCCTCAGCAAAAGAGGCAAAATAGTTTTACAGTAGCCGACTGTAAGAAGAGAGAGAGACAGAGAGAAAACAATAAAGAGAGAGAGAGGAAGCCCAAAGAGGAGAGAGAGAGAAGAGAGAAGAGAATAAAGATAGAAGAATAGAGAGAGAGAGAACAGAGAGAGAGAACAAAGAGAGAACAGAGAGAGAGAGAGAGAGAGAGAGAGAGAGAGAGAACAGAGAGAGAGAGAGAGAGAGAGAGAGAGAGAGAGAGAGAGAGAGAGAGAGAGAGAGAGAGAGAGAGAGAGAGAGAGAGAGAGAGGAGAAAGCTGTAAAGCAAACGACCTCGCGCATCATCATCGTCTGCCGTGAAGCAGAAACACTGGGAGGCAACATGAGAGAGGGAGCGTGTCGGCAATGCATTACTCAAACGGGTCTTTAGTGTCGCGGAAAATGCACTTTCAGACACGTGCCGGCTCCGAAGCCCGTCTCGGCTCCCCCTCTGTCTCGTCCCGGCATTGATCGCTTCTAGACAGCAGACAGCGCGACGGATGGCCGCTCCATGCACACTGATGCTAATTAATAGCCGGTCTGCTTGGGACAAGGTCGCTGGGCCCCAGCGTCACAATGCAACAAAGCTGACACGTCCACTGGGGACAGACTCGGTCCTGTTCTCTTTAATGTCCATGCAGGTCTTTTGTCCTGCTCTATTACACTGGGAGCCTGCCATTGGCCTCCTTTGTCTCCCTATCACATGAGAGCTTGTTTATTTCCCGGGTGAAGGACAAAGCCATGGAACGTCCCGGGTAAGCGAAGCCATCTGACTGCACACTGTAAAGTCACAAGGCCTGCTTTTCTGCTCTTTCATCCCATTCTTTCCCCAAACCTGACAAAAGCCTTCAGTTAATATCGCTCTTGTAGTTTCAGTACATGGCACCGTGTAGTCGCATAATCAATGATAGTATTCATAATAATCCTCCCCTCACTGACGCATTGTTGTGTTTGAAGTGCGACGTATAGCCGGAGGCTGCAAATTCTCCATCTAGCTTTTGTTGCAAACCTTTTTACAAGCTTACACTAATGTACTGTATGATCAACGTATTAGTGCATTAGTGTTCTTCTACTTGTCCAGTGCACTCAGTTACCAGTGTGATTGAGTAGTGGCTGGAGACCTCTCACCTGTGCCCAGGAGGCTGCAGTCCTTCTGTTAGAATGCAGAGCAGGGGACCGTGGGCGATCGTTAGTTATGTTTCGCTGATTGGAGGAGGATCGTGGGGGAGCGATTGTGGGCGTCGGCTCGCTTAAAAAAAACTGCTCACATATCTGCCATTCACAGTGCGGAGGAAATAAGGAGAAACGAGACACTTTTCCTCACTCGCTCTGTCTCTCTCTTATTTTTTTCTAAACGAAGGCTTGAAGGTCACTGCATATGAAACAATCCATAACAGATGTCACTTAGCAGAATCCTAGTGCACACAAAAGACATCTGCTGCTCTCTCTCTCTTTCTCTCCCTCTCTTCTCTTTCATTCTCTTACTCTCCCTCCCTCTCTCACTGTTGTCTCTCCCTCTCTTACACTCTCTCTCTCCCTCCTTATCTTTCGTCTCTCACCCTCTCTCTCTCTCTCTCTCTCTCTCTCTCTGTTCTCTCTTTGTTCTCTCTCTCTGTTCTCTCTCTCTATTCTTCTATCTTTTTCTAACTCTCATGTGACATTTCAACATTCACAGAGATGGATCTGTGTCCTGAAGGATTGTCGCTGCTCGCTAAAGAGCCACGGAAATGCAGAAAGCATTTAGGGCCGAGCTCTGCTGTCAGCGCGCTTCTCCTGTGCTCATGTGGTTCCCGTTGTTCTCTTTTGATCTGCTGGATGGCACTGAGGTATGCCTCGAATGCCTACATACCTATGTCTCAGCCAGGTACCCCTGACAGAAGAGCCTGCCCATCTCTCTGGGGCCGTGTAGAGGAATAACACATGAACAAACAAACGCAGCGTTTGCCAGAGCTTGTGATATTGACTGCCAACAAAGCACAAGCTTAAGGCTTGTGAAGGCAGCCCGACCAGCCCGACAGGAACGGCGGCCTTTTGAAGGATTTCCTTAATATCAGGCAGCACTAAGACATTTAGCATACTGGCTAGACCAAGCCAGTTTGACTGGGCTGTATACTCAGTGGTTGAGGTGGAACCAACCCTGATACTGTAGACAAGACTGCAGACACCGGTGATGAGTGAGAATGGGTCGGCTAATGAGGCTCCAGGCCTGGTGGATCTCGGCTCAGCGAGAAGAGGGGAGAGAAGTGTAGTTAACAGAGAAGAAGGCAGGTTCTGTGATGGCACACCTGGTAATGAGGCTCTCTTAGCACCAGGACACTCTGTTAGACACGGGCGCATCAGTAGAGTGATGATGGCTGCCCTGCTAGGAGCCCCCTGGGGGAGCAACGACACCGTGGAGGTGGGTTGGGGCAGGGCGGGAGGGGATGAGAAAAAAGTCAGGTGGCGACGTCTGTTAGCAAGCCCTCTGCAATGCTCCTCCGCGAACACGGGGGTGTGATCTTGGCGCGGCGTAGCATGTTATTTGAGGGCAGGATGGGCAGAGCCTTGAGAGGATGCTGACAGGAAGAGGACGACAGAGCCCAAAATAACGTGCCACTTCCTGCTTCCTGCTCCCCGAGCCGTACGACGGCCGGGATTGGACCACAGGGTCACAGAGGAGGACGCCTGAAGACCGAGTGCAGAGACAGAAACACACACTCAGCAACGACCAGATGTTATCCTAACCACTTTACTGCCATACGGACTGAGAACAGACAGCTTCAGAGAGGAGGCGGGAACGGAAGGAATAAAACATTGTTTTATCGTGCGACAAAGAGGAAGAAATCAAAGTAATTGAGAGATGAAGAGACAAATATAAAGAAAGAGGGAGTGATCGAGGAAGCCTGCTGTTGTTGTGTTGGGGAAGACATGTACCCACATCCTCCTTCCTCTGACAAGCTGCCAATGCATGCACACATTACCCTGTCATTGCATCATGGCATGGTGTATGTATTATCACATATTGCATCAAGCAGAAACAGCGCCGATCAGTAATTAGCACTACACTGATTGAATGTAATGGAGAGGGTAGAGGGTGGATTTTATTTCTGTCTCTGAAGACGATATCCTCTATCCTGTTCTGTACTGTATGTAACCGTGTGAGGAACTCATTGTACATACAGTAGTGTAAAAGCACAGCCTCAACTCGCACCTGAACTCTGACCCACTTTCATTTAAAAGTATGTCTATTCCATAAAAGTGGGATCTAGAGAGAGAGAGAGACGCAAAAACAAAAACCTAATGAATACTTGAGTCAGCGTCTGACTGCGAGATTAGGCACCAGCCACAGGGCATTGCATGAGTTCTTACATCCAATCACTTTTCTTTCCTCTCGCAAAAGGTTTGACCTCTGGGGTCATGGCCAGCCCAGTGCAACTGAACAACCACCAGGCCTCCAGGCTGAGAATGCTCTTGTCTGTAATTACCAAGCGAGTGTGACTGAGTCTGTTCGTGATATGTTTCCGTACATACCCAACACGAGCTTTCCCTTATTTAGCCGTCTCCAGCCTCCCCCATGGATCTATGCATGGTGTGCTACGGTGTTGCAGAGTCGAGCTCATCAATGTTTCAGGGTGACACTATCACAACCATACTGTGTGAGTGAGTGGGTTAGCCCCGGGCTACAATAGGAAGAGGTGAACAGTCTCTACTATTATCAATGATGAAGCTGGAAGATCCGTTTCAGTAGCCTCCTGTGTTTCTTGCTGGTCTCTTGCAGGTGTCTTTATCCCTGTCCACGCCTGCGTGTCCTCCTCTTTACTTTCTTCTCCCCCTCTCTGCCCGGGCCCTGACACTTTCCTCACCCAGCAAAATATGGTCGCCCCGGCGTTGGCGCCGAAGCCGTAACGGAGATGTGAGCGACTCAGACACACACCTCCTGACAAGATTAAGACACCTGAATGGATAAAGCAGCGCGCACAGCGGTGGATCGGGGCTCTTTGGGGTGCGTATGAAATTGCATCGGCGAGCTGATAAACAGAGTTTTTGGCAAGCTCAGAGGTTGCAGGGTGTAATCTCCCAGTAGTGGGATGCGCTCGAGTGCCGGACACAGTGAAATTTGATTAACACCCACGCGAGGTGCTTCCTCCCCCTCCCGAGGTTCAACACGGGCTCAAAGGCAGACCCCGTCACCCATTAACCCCCCCTGCTATTGGCTAATGACAAACCCACAGATTCATGGCAGGAGAACCATCTGGTAGCGACAAGGCTTTGAGAACAAGCTCAACGTTGCCAAAGAGCTGGGGTTTGTTGGGTAAGATGTGTGTCTTTTGGTGGGCGTGTATGTGTGTGAGGCGCAAATACACAAACGTGTAGACGTATTTCATTTTGGTTATTACAGTATGACAAACAGAGCTTGCAAAAGGGCATACACACAAACATTACACATGCACAGACACACAAACACACACACACAAAGGTTCCCTCAGAAGATTACTTCGAGAACATTCATCAGGGGGTGGAACACCGCTTATTTAGCTTTGTGGAAGTACCATGTGATTGCTCACTGTGACAGCTCTAAATTTAACTCCCCTCTGTATCTCAGCTCTGGTGGTGAGGAGGAAGAGCTGATGCACTCAACCTCTCCCCCAGTCTTCTCTATCACCTTAGCTCCTCCCTCTGTTTCCTCCTCATACACTCACCCCTCTATCTTGCTCCTTTTAGAAACAACTATGTTTACTATAAAACCTTCAGGAGCGAATGGACTCTCGCCAACACAAATCCTCCAGACTTTCTTCAGATTCTGAATGAGGTAAATGTCTGGATATTCAAACGGTTCTTTGTATAACATTAGGTAACGTATACATACCGATATCTCTCTTTACAGACACTACCCACATCTCACACACATCACATCACAAGGTTCAGAAGTTATCCGCCTCAGACTGAAAAAATATTCTCTCAATTAGGCGTTTGTCAGTAAAACATGTCTGGTGTTAACCGCTCGGAGCAATTTGAGATAAGGCAGCAGAGTGGTGAGGTGAATCCAGCTAATAAATGACTAAAGGTGGTGGAACGGGTTTGTAGCTGGAGATAAAAACTTACCTGGGAAATGTATTTCTCCTGGGACAAGCCCAATCTAATTATTAGAGTTGATGGGGGGTGAGTAGGTGGGGTGGGCTGATTTGAAACGGCATAAAGTCAAAATAGTACATTGAATATATATGTTAACCCCCCAAAATACACACACACACACTGACTTCTCACAGAGACGTTTTAGGAATCCTATGGGCTCGTGATGGAGATGGAAGGATTTGAAGAAGGCATTGTCTCAAGTCTAATATCTCCTCCGGGGCATGGCTATAAACATGATGGGTTGTGTGATGTTGAAACCGACCCGTCTGCACCAGAATAACAACAAGCTTGCCCTCCCCCCGCACTTGGTTCATCTGAATAAACTGGAGTTTAAAGGACTGAGGAAACTGGCTGACTCACTGAGAGGCTCAGTCAGTTTGTTTTTGAAAGGTAGATGAAATATCACAAATCTGACTTCAATGCTGTCTCTTTGTGTGTGTGTGTGTGTGTGTGTGTTTGTGCACCCCATGTAGTTCACACACACAGTTCAAAAGACTGTAGAGACAGAAGGGGACAGAGAGTCGAAATTTGTCAAAATCCCAACAGCTCCCACAGGGAGAGACAGACAGGTGGAAAGAGGGAAAGACAGATAGACAGATGGAGTGGGTGAAAGAGAGAGCGAGAGAAATACAGAGATAGAGAGAGCAAAAGAGAGAGAGGGAAATAAATGATTGTGAGCATTCTGAAAGACAAGCGAAATCCAGCTACTTTGATCAAGAGGTGACGGCGTGTCAAATGTTTACAACGGGGGCTCTCCTCCCTTCCTGCCTGTCTGCTTCCTATTCCCTGCATGTCGCCATGGTCTCCCCTTCATTCTCTCTCGTAACCATGGACCGTCAACTTGGTTACGCTTCTGTGTGTCTGTGTGTTTGTGTGCATGCATTCCTTAGTACAGTATATGCTTGGTTTTGTTGAATGACTTACTGACTGACTGTGTGTCAAGTCGGCCTTCCCACCTGCTGCTCCTGTAGTCCCAGTGACTCAGTGTGTGTGTGAGTGAGTGAGAGAGAGAGAGAGAGAGAGAGAGAGAGAGAGAGAGAGAGAGAGAGAGAGAGAGAGAGAGAGAGAGTGTGTAACTATAACTGAGTCAATCTGACAAGCCTGCAGAAATAATTCTACAGTATAGTCTGGCACCATGACTTGACATTCACAGACTGGGAGACGGCCTTCACAGGTCTGGTTAGAATGACACACTGGCATGATGTCCATCTGCCTTGTCTTGCCCTGACAGCAGGGTGCTTGGCGTTGAAGAGTCATATATGCACCTCCCACAGTTAAGCAGCATCCAAACTAGAAATATCATCAATGTACTGCAGGGGACACTGTACTGTCCAGAGTATCAGGTAACACCTTACTGGAGAGACTTGATGTGAAAAGTTTTGTGGACTTTTCTCAAGTTGGAATTGTGAAGCTAGAGTGGGTGTTAAGGGTTTATGAAGTGTATATGCCTCAGCCTAGAAATGGTCAAAGACTGTGATGGCATCCATATATTGGGTTTTGGGTTCATTTACATAGCATTGGACTCACCTCTATTTTCAATCTTTAGTTTTGGCTCATCTTGGCCCAGATCTGCATCTAAATCAGTCATCAACCATCTCTCAGTCTGTCTCTCAATCTCTCTGCCCCCCCTTCCCCCTCCCTCAACCCTCCCCCCTCCATGTCTCTCTCGGCGGCACAGAGAGAATGACATCTCATTTCAATTTAAACAGATTGACACCAGGCCATATTTCACCTTATGTTATTCTCTCATCCTTGAGAGAACCATTAAAGGAGAGATAAAAATGAGATGATGAATTTACTGGACCTGATGGAGAGTGGTTTGTCCCCTATTCTGTTCCCATCACCACTGACTGACCACGGAAATTATGATATATTCACCCCCCCCCCACCCCGCTTCACCTTCACTCACACAACACCCTAATGGTACATTCCAATAAACCTACGCTCAATCTACACGTTATCGAAAAACCATGGTTATTACATTACAATGGAGTCAGTGAGTTCTGAAAGTTAAATTTGAGATGGAATCAATGGGTACATGATAAATGACTACAGAGTAAATTATATACTTAACCTCGGTGGCTCCATTCAACAATAAAAAGATGAGAGGGAAAAAAACCCCCTAAAAGAACGCTTAGGGAAATCAATATGTTTTCAGTTGAGAGCATTAGCGGAAGGCTAGCTCTCTCTCTTCCACACTGGAAGGTGAGCTATTACACCTCCGCTCTCAGTTATGACACTATAGATCAGAGATGATTACTCTTCTGACCACACGTGTAATCAAAACCTACTGCGTCGTGAATGGCGCCGTCGTCAATGTACAGAGCCATCAACAACTGAAGAGATGCTGGTCAGTAGTAGCCACCGCAAGGTGGCGACCAGACAGACGCTCCTCCGACGGCGGTAGAGAGACTAGAAAGATCTTGATGAGAGCGAGGCCTTTTAAAAAAAAATCTCTCTCTTCTCTCAAACTCTTTGTGTCCTTCCTCCCCCTCCCTCTGTCTCTCTCCTTTCATATTACTGGGTTAAGGGGAAAACACACACACACACACACATTCCTTGCCACAAACCACGAGGGATGTCTAAATCACAGTGCTCCTGCACACTGTGTACGTCCTCCACTCCTCCCAACTTCCAATCACCCCTCTGCCCGCCACGCTGTGAAACAGCACACAAACAAGCTGCCCCAGCTCTGGGACTCCTACACATCCACAGGTCGGCCCACCTGAGGGCCGGCCTCCATGTCAATTAGCTCGGCGCTCTCCACGGCGCGCTCCTCTCTCTCCGCTCACGATAGAGTGCCTCAGAGGAGGGGGTGGAAGGGGGTGGGAAGGTGTTCGGGGAGTGGAGTGAGAAAGAGGAGGAGGGGACAACCTTTCTCAATCTCCATAAGGAGCAAAGAGGAAAGCGGATGAGTTGAGAGGGAAAAAGAGGGAGAGAGACAAAGAAGGAGAGAGAAGGAGAGTGAACGAGGTGGAGGGTGAAAGAGAGAGAGAGAAAGATGGAGAGAAAAAGGGGAGGGATGGGCGAGGGAGAGAGAGAGGGTGAAATATGTTTTTATAATAAAGCAGGATAGGCTGTAGTGAAACTGCCCTGTAAATCAACTCCTGTACCTCATATACCATTTTGTTTGCTAAATGCAGATAAACAAACCGGCTCTGAGACTTGTTACTTGTTAGTATGATTGATGAGCAGCTTGTGCTGGTACTAACCCTTGCATAAACAAGCACATGCACATGTTTACACACACACATACACGTAGAGTACACAGGTGTATACCTAGACACACACTCACAAAATTACGCATCCACACTCCACAGTGTGTACCTCAAGGGGACGCTGTGCATCTATATTGGCTGCTACGCTGTGTGTGTGTGTGGGGGGGGGGGGGGGTGGGAGAGTGTTAAGCACCACTTCTGATAACTTTTAACAAGTACCATCGCTCACACATCCACCAGGACACTGGAGTTCCATAACTACAGAGATATCTCACAGATATCTACAGATCCTTGAGAGAACTGTTCCCCATCTTGAATTCTCCCACTGCTAGCACAGTGTAAAACCAGACTCACAACCTGAGAGGAGATGCTAGCGGCTCCAAAAGAACAAGGACAAGAACTAAAGGTAATGAAACAACAAACAGATTTTAAAAAAGATTCTGGGATGACCTTGAGATCAGATTGAGCTCCAGGGTCAATCCCAGGTCAGGTGAAAGGGGAGATGGAACCTAGAGGTCAAACAACTTTCCAGCCAAGGAGAAGAAGAGAGGACAGAAAACTGGAAAGGGTAGAAACTGAATGTCAGATAAACCCATGAACCTCCGAGAGGCTTGAGGAGCTGGTGGTGCGTGGTCGTGAGGTCAGGGATGGTGCACAGAGCGAGGAGCTCCCTGGGGGGGCCTGTCCAGAACCCAGGACACGTGCGATGGGCAGGTCAGAACAAGTGATGTCAGAGGCCATAGGAGTCCATCTATTTTCTCCAATTAGGGTTGGAACTTCAGGTCCATGACACACTTTACTGGGGCTGGTGCTGAGGCATTTGGTGCACCAGAAATGCAGCAAAGCAACTGTGATTTGACATGGAAAGACTTACCAGGACGCATGTACACACACACACACACACAGTCAACCCATCCAGCCGTTCTCAGCTGCATGTGTTAACCAGGCAGCCTCAGTACAGGTGGATCTATTTCTAGCTGAGGAGTGGAGTTGTTCGTCTATGTGTGAGGGTTTCGAAGAGTCTCCACAGGGTAATTACTAGCTTAAGTGCAAAGGGAGCCGCAGTTCAGGTAGATGGGCTGGGCTCCTCACTGAGTCAAAATGGAGTAATTACTCAGACACAAACACAGGTTATCCTCTCTCTCTCTTTCTGAGACAATAAAAATAAAAACACCTCCCCACAAATACAAGATAAGGACCGTGGAGATTATTATTTTGTTAGATTTATATTTACATGTACTGATGATAACAATCTGCAACCTTGGGGTAAATGAATTACAGTAATATTCACATAATATTAGAAGGCAACCTTGACAATGTACACAGAAGCAACATAATAGAAGGCAAAGTCCCAAAAACACCCAAATGTTTCACATCTGTTTATTCCGTGCCCAGTCACTGACTGGTGGGAGTATTTGAGGTTTAAGCAGAACAGGATGTTCATGCACCAGGGCCCAGGGCCTGGTCCACTAGCCAGAGGGCAGCTCTGCCCCAGGCCCAAGCTGTCCCACACCAGCAGCCAGAGCCAGCCGGCTCGGTGTGACTCCTCCAACCACAGGCTGTGGGGCTCTGCAGGCTGTGCGGCTCTGCAGGCTGTGGGGCTCTGCAGGCTGTGGGGCTCTGCAGGCTGTGGGGCTCTGCAGGCTGTGGGGCTCTGCAGGCTGCTGGAGACACACGACCCAGCTCTTGTACGGACGGGAATGATATGGGTTCATGCCAATGTCAGATTTATTCGTAAGTTGGATACAGAAAAGTTGCAAAAGGAAAACTAATACAATAAAGGTATATTAAGTAAATGTATGAGGGATGACAAATGAGTAAGAAAACACAAACTGCAAACGTGAGTATAAAAACAGAGATGATGAGAGAGAGAGATGGGGAGAGAGAGAATGAGAGAGAGAGAGAGAGAGAGAGAGAGAGAGAGAGAGAGAGAGAGAGAGAGAGAGAGAGAGAGAGAGAGAGAGAGAGAGAGAGAGAGAGAGAGAGAGGAGTGGGGGAATGATGATGAAGAGGGTCTGGCATCATTATGTGTGCCATCACATGCCTGAGGCGTGGGCTTATCTATCCAGATTTGAGAAGGGAGGACAAAGTACACATCTTTTGAAAGGGTGAGGTGAACACGACTAGTGACCTCCAACACACTCCAACTTAGGAAGCCAGATACAAACAAAGGAAGAGAGAGAGAGAAAGAGAGAGGGAGAGAGAGAGAGAGAGAGAGAGACAGAGAGAGAGAGAGAGAGAGAGAGAGAGAGAGAGAGAGAGAGAGAGAGAGAGAGAGAGAGAGAGAGAGAGAGAGAGAGAGAGAGAGAGAGAGAGAGAAAGAGAGAGAGAGAGAGAGGAAAAAATGAAAAGGGGTCATTCAAAAAAACAGCCAATTTGATTCTTAGTCCAGCAAAGCTGACTTCCAACCCCATAGAAAATAAGCTCTATCCATCAAGGCCTGTATCTGACTGGACCAGCGGGGGTAATCGAATGCCGTAAATAAAAAGATGATTCTGATTCACCTGGGTAATAATAAACCCTGTGAGCCTCAGAGGAGATTTCGGTGCTTTCCAAAGTTCAACAGAATCAAGGCAATGTTTGGATATAAGGAGTGAAACTAAGTTAAACTTCGTTTTCTCTAGTACAACATCCAAAAATAAATGTAATAAAAATTGTAACTGGATGTGAGAAGTGGGTTAGGCAGAGTGGAGAGAGATGATCATAAAATAAGGAAGTTGGATCCTGGGTTTGAGTTGACGACACATTCCTTTCTGCTCCGAGGGAATTTCTCCTTCTCACTCGGCACTCTGGTAAGACTGGACCCCTATGGGCTTACCCGGCCCTTCACAGACATGTTCAAATCTGCCATATGGGACAGGGAATATCACATCTAAAAGTCCTATTGTTACCAAAAAGTTCTCAAAAACCTGAGGAAAAAAACACAAATGTAATAAACTTAATAAAATTAAAACTATGACTATAACAACTTTAAACTCCTTTTCGGCAAACCATTTCTCCACTTTGAGTGGCACCGAACATCAAGTTATTAGACTACAAACAGTAGCTTTACTTCAAAAACACTGTTTACTGGGTGAAACAAATCTAAGTTGTTTTGATCAAAATGAAAGGAATCTATTTGCAGAAATACATTATGCAAATCTACATTCTAATTAACATCTACAACAGGGCATTTCACTGCCGCTGCATTTTACTTATGATGCTTTCATGATGAATTTAATAAAAACAAGCCCTCTTGTATGTAAGTGAAATCAAAGAAGTCCGACCAAATAATAAGTCCAACGCACATTGCAATTGCATTATATTGACTTGTTTGGTTATTTTACAATTATTCAATTTGACGTTTAGCAGTTGACTGGATGCGGCTTGTAACCAGGTCTGTCAGTTTCCGATCAGCAGTCCTGTCGCCTAGTGACAACGTTTGTAACACAACGCAGGAACAATGACAAACACTGAATAGGTTGACACCTTGCCCTCTGCCTAGACCTTTGTGTACTACATACACATTCGCTGTACTGAGGGAAGTAGAGTGTGTGTGCTTGCATGTGCGTGTGAGCGCGTGTGTCTGTGTGTGGGCGTGTGTGTGTGAGAAAAATAGGGAGCAGTGTGAGGTGTGTGAGTGTGTTGAGAGATAATGATCAGATCTACTCAGCTAGTGTTTCTCCCTAAGCCTTATCCCAGACAGGCTCTGAAGAATCTGACACACACACATTCTGTCCTCCAGCCGCAATCTTGTGGTGGTGGGACCACACACACACACACGCATGCAGCACGGTACACAAACACAGACACACACACACAGCATGCGACAACTTACCGTTGCTTCAATGCTACTAATTGCTCTTTATTTTAAGGGAAGAGGAAGACAAGCCGCAGATCTTTGTTAACAGGTCCAGAGGAAACCCCACACACACCATGCACACACACCGTGCACGTACGGCATGCACGCACGCCACACTCGCACGCCACGCACGCCACGCACGCATGCCGCTCCTCTGTGTGACTACACGGAGGAGGAGCATCCTGCTTCTCAGCTCAGGTGTTAAGAGACTCCTGAAGAGGTGTCCACTTTAAACAGCTCCAGGTAGAAGGGACTGGATATGAGACGCGATGATACCTCACATTAACACTGCCGCTTTGATTCCTTGTTCTTTTCTTTCTCTAACCCGCTCTTTGTGTGTGTGTGTGTGTGTGTGTGTGTGTGCGCGCGTGTGCTACATGCATAGGGTTGCAACGTTTACATCTATAGTTGATTGTGTAGGCCCGTGTGTGTGTGTGTGTGTGTGTGTGTGTGTGTGTGTGTGTGTGTGCGTATAAACGTGCATAGTTGCCATGGGTGTGTGTTTGTGCATGTGAATGATCTGCATGAGTGCATTCATTTGTTTGCAAGAGCTTGTTCAGTGATGACCTGAGGATGGGAGCGTTTACAGACAGCCAATCAGAGCCCTGCCACAAGGCCCCAGTCTTAATGCAACTTGATTTCCATAATGACTGGGCAGCTCGTGACTATTGATTATGGTTTCCAAGCAGTTCCAGAAATCAATTGGATTAGATTGAGCAAACTACCGGAGATTATGCAGATTGGAAGAAAAGAGGGGGAAACAAAAGAAAGGAGAGAAGAGAGGAAGAGAAACGGCTGCTCGGGCAAGAGTACTAGAAGAGAACAAGTATATCCTGATTGTGTCGAGTGGAGTGTGTGTGTGTGTGTGTGTGTGTGGATTGAACCCTATCTACTCAGTCCTCCCTCATCTCTCAGTATTCTCAGTGGCTACCACACTCTCCATGACTGAACAGGGAATGGGACTGAGTGTCAAACAATGAAGAGCCTTTAGTCAAATACCCTCATCCGACTGAGAATCCAGTATCCATAACAAGAATAGTCGACAGGCACCCTCGTAATCCACACAAACAGTGCTGTCTCAATAGCTACTTGAGTCAGAGCCTGCAGTATGTGTCACCGCTGCAGAAGCCCATGCACCGTGTGTGCGTGTGCGTGCGTGTGTGAGAGGAAAGAGAGACAGGGAGAGAGGGAGAGAGAGAGGGAGACAGAGAAAGAGACAGGCCGAGAGAGAGAGAGAGAGAGAGAGAGACAGAGAGAAAGAGCGGGAGGGAGGGAGCGAGAAAGAGAGAGAGACTGAGTGAGTGTGATATTGCCCCACTGTTTTCACATGAGGGGGGCGAGTGCGTCTCTGACATGTGTTGTGAAACTAGCGCTGCGGGGCTAACACTCCGCCCCCTTCGCCAGCTGAAGAGGAGGATGGGGGGGGTCAGAAGAGGAAGGGTGAGAAGGACGAATGATGGAGGGGGGTGTTGGGGAGGGGGGGGGCAGGATGGGATCGAAAGGGGAGGACAGAAACAGGAAGAGGGTGATAGGAGAGATGTAGCAGATGGTAGGAGAGGAAGGGAAGTGCTAACTCTTTCAAACACTTCCTATCGCCAACTGGAGTTGCCGTGGCGAGGGATGGGCAGCGTAGCAGCAAGCCGTGACAGTAAACAGGAAGGGGGGAGAAAACCCAAATCGATGGTCAACGTTGGAGAACACGGAGACTGTACTAGTACTGTTAGACATGGAAACGTGTCCATGTGTTTTCATTAGGAGCGACCTGTTTTGCCCATGTTGCTTTGGGATTCAAGAAGCACAGTCAGACAGACTAAGGACAACCTACGTGTTTAAATGGACTGTGAGCCAGTCTGCAGGCCCAGATGTCACGGTCAGAGATACAAGGAGTATGTGACCGTCCATGTGTGTGTGTGTGTGTGCATCCGTGCATGTCTGTGTGACTGTGTGTGCATTTGCGTGCATGTGTGTGTGCGTCTGTGAGTGCCTTTGTGCGTGCAGCCGTGCATGTCTGTGTGTGTGTGTGTGTGTGTGTGTGAAGGGCATAGAGAAATGAGTGTGGGAGTAGAGGAGGATGGGTGTGAGGGGGGAAACGGACAGACAGGATAGAAACAACAAGACTGTTTACTGCTCTGTGTCCTCTGCTATAAAACAGAGAGGAACACCGCTGCACGAGGCTGCCATTTACAACACTGCCACCAAGGCCCTGACTTATACCTCTGCTTCCTCTCCCCCTATAGTCCCTCAGTCTCTGTCTGTCTCTGTCTGTCTCTTTGTCTCTGCTTCCTCTCCCCCTATAGTCCCTCAGTCTCTGTCTGTCTCTGTCTGTCTCTTTGTCTCTGCTTCCTCTCCCCCTATAGTCCCTCAGTCTCTGTCTGTCTCTGTCTGTCTCTTTGTCTCTGCTTCCTCTCCCCCTATAGTCCCTCAGTCTCTGTCTGTCTCTGTCTGTCTCTTTGTCTCTGCTTCCTCTCCCCCTATAGTCCCTCAGTCTCTGTCTGTCTCTGTCTGTCTCTTTGTCTCTGCTTCCTCTCCCCCTATAGTCCCTCAGTCTCTGTCTGTCTCTGTCTGTCTCTTTGTCTCTGCTTCCTCTCCCCCTATAGTCCCTCAGTCTCTGTCTGTCTCTGTCTGTCTCTTTGTCTCTGCTTCCTCTCCCCCTATAGTCCCTCAGTCTCTGTCTGTCTCTGTCTGTCTCTTTGTCTCTGCTTCCTCTCCCCCTATAGTCCCTCAGTCTCTGTCTGTCTCTGTCTGTCTCTTTGTCTCTGCTTCCTCTCCCCCTATAGTCCCTCAGTCTCTGTCTGTCTCTTTGTCTCTGCTTCCTCTCCCCCTATAGTCCCTCAGTCTCTGTCTGTCTCTGTCTGTCTCTTTGTCTCTGCTTCATCTACCCTCAATTCCCCGTCCCCTGATCCCCTCCCTCCCTCTCTCTCTCCCTCCCCCTTACATCATCCTTCAATCCTTCCTGTACCCTTCCTCTCACCCTTCATCCTCTCTCTCATTTTCTATTGTCCCTCGCCCAGGATGACATCATCCTTCCATCCCTCCCTAATTTCCAGGGCTGGAGGAGTGAGCTGGTCCCTCTGTGTGTGTGTGTGTGTGTGTGTGTGTGTGTGGAGGGGTGGTGGTGGGCGGGTTCTCTAGCTGAAGCCATTTCCACTGGTGAATGACAACACCCCTCAGCCAGGTTACGTACAGAGCCACGCATGATTTAGGTTCTCAGAGGCAGGGAGGCAGAACCTTTATGATAAATAGAACTGCTGCTTATGATTTAGAACTATTTTTCATACTGCCTATTTATGGAGGATTTTTTTTCCAACCCTCACTAACAAACTTTATTGCAGCCCACCCAGAAATAGAATCTCCAGGAAAGCAGGGGATATTTCATAAGATACTATATTTAATATTGGGACTGTAAGTAGGGTAGGCTATGTGGGAGGTTTATGGCAATCTGAACTGTCTGAACTGGGAGTCAGATGGCTGAGCGGTGAGGGAGTCGGGCTAGTAATCAGAAGGTTTCCAGTTCGATTCCCAGCCGTGCCAAATGACGTTGTGTCCTTGGGCAAGGCACTTCACCCTACTTGCCTCAGGGGAATGTCCCTGTACTTACTGTAAGTCGCTCTGGATAAGAGCGTCTGCTAAATGACAAAATGTAATGTCACCAGTGGGAATTTACAACGTGTACTGTAGACCATGTGTAGGTTTAATACAAATCCGTTAAAACAGACGTGCTCACAAACAAACACACGTAAACGATGCTCCTTCTCGCCCCCCCCTCCAGGAATACACACCTCCTCCACATCCCCACGGGAGAACACATTTCTCTTCACAGCAAAGAGGAAGGCTCCACCTCTTCACAAACACACACCTTCTCAGACATCTCCACGGGCGCTTCCACACAGAACACAATCCCTCCCACACACAAACACAATGAAAAACAGACAAGAGATGAGGTATTCGTGCATAGTCCTGGAGCTAGACCCCCTGTCCTTGACTCTGACCGCCCAGGGAGAAGACACAAAGACGCACAACACCCCTCCATGCTAAGTGATGCAATCTCAGTCGACTTCCCCTTCAAATGACTGCTTCTCGGAAGGAAATCTAATTTTCCCTGTCTACTGTAAGTCTCTCCCGCCCTCTGAATGAGTGTGTGTGTGTGTGTGTTCCTCCACTATCTCTGACATAGTGTACAAAAAAACCTATATGACCTATTGAATATAAATAAAAAGATATGTTAATATTTTGAGGTGCTGCTTACTGAGTTATAATAAACTAAGCTTATAATTGCTGACACATCTGAGGTAAAAACAAGAAATATAGATCATATTACTTAGCTTGAGTTTCAAGTACAAATATGCTAACCACACAAAAAGAACTAAGTGGAATGCACTAGCGTCCTTTTAAACCTGCAGAAACCTAAGGAGAGGATAATTACCTCTGAGACAAATGAACCACAACAATGCATTAATGGGAAGGTTATAAAACATTGATACCCCAACACTACACCCTGCCCCCCCCCCCCCCCCCCCCACACACACACTTACACACACACATCACTTTTCCACCCTGTGAGTGTTCTAGGGTGCAAAAGTCCACCTCTGCCGGTACTCAATATATGGCTGAAGGTTTATTGGAATGGTCATTATGGAGATGCCATAGAGGTCAGATCAGTGCTGCACAGCTGTCAATACTGTAACCAGGAGCCTGCTCTGGTCCTGCTACTCCTGCTGAGAAAGTCACCTTGACATATACACAGCACAGATCTCTATCTCTCTCTCTCTCTCTCTCTCTCTCTCTCGCTCTCTCTCTCTCTCTCTCGCTCTCTCTTCTCGCTCTCTCTCTCTCTCTCTCTC